>NC_056728.1:506450860-506675860 GCF_019279795.1 Protopterus annectens | reverse complement strand
GTCAAATGGACTAAGGTTGATATATTTCCAGCCATGTAGCATACCGTCTTGGATATAATCACAGACTTAATAATCTGGTTAAATAAGAGGTACCACATCATAAATTTTTTTTAAAGTACATAAGGGTTACATTATTATGACAGCTACTAAGTAGTGCAGGACCAGCTCGAATGTCACACTGATAGGGGAAGGGATGTGAATTTAACATGTGTACCAATAACACCGTGTTACAGCACAATAAACCACTCCCTTGCCTGATAAAAAGTATATATATATGTTTAGAAAGCTTGTGAGCAAACTATTACTCTGTTAATTTTGTTTTACTTGGATCGCTTGTCTGTGTACTTAAAAGATTTTTGACTGGAAACAGACTGCCTGCCTTGCTTGGATTGCTTCTGAATATTTAGTAATTCTGTACAATATTTCATATTATATATATATATATATATATATATATATATATATATATATATATATATTTTTTTTTTTACTTAAGACGAGTTTAAGTTAGCTACTTCTACTACTATTGCCTGCTGTGATTAATATACAGTGATTAACTAGAGATATATGGACTGAAAATCTTCCACACTGAGAAGTTTCTTGCACTGTTTTGGACTTTAAAAATTCGCTACTGACCACTCTATCAGGAATAATGGTTGAGCAAATCAGTCTAACTAAGGAAATTACTTTTGATCTGGGAATCAGGATCCGAATTTCCTAGACACAGCAAGGCCTTATTAAATTTAACTCTGCTCGCTGCCAAAAAAAAGCAATTACTAGAAAATGGAAATCAAAATCTAAATAAACTGTACTTGACGTTGTGAACATTGTAACACATGTAAAAGAAAAAGAAGTGGGAACTTTGAAAAAATAGACGCAAATCACATATAAGAAATGGAAATTGTGAGAACAACATATGCAGAGAAATGTCTTAGAGGAGGACTGAGGTTTATAAGAAGTCAGAAATTGAATTTATGTAATGCGGCATAGATTTTAACTATGCACGTAAGCATGTCTGTACAACGTTTAAATCTATTATTCAACTAAGACATATATGCTTTGATCCATGTTAGACATGAGGCTACAATTGTCTCTCCTCAAGTGAAGAATGCCACATGCAACATGCCTTTTTTATGCAGAGTAATTAAGCCCAGATGACCAGAGTCTGAACACTGGTTCAGGTGAATTAATAGCCTGGCTAGGAGGAGTAAGTGAGACGCTAATGTCTTGCTTATTGGGAGATGGAAGTTACATTTCACTGATTCATTACAAGTATGTGAAAGTTTACATACAACATAGTTGCAGTTTACCAAATTTGGGAAGGCAGACCTCATTAGCATGGGTAGGTGCACTAACATCCACATAAATTATTTAATTGGTCCCAGGTGGTGAATCTGGCATTCAAGTTAGCTACCACAGGTGGGGTTGAAGCCCAAATAGAAACACTATCACTCTTCACACTGTCAAATGTGTCAAGGCATAAAAAACACCTCTGTAGGTGCCTGAGTGATGGCACATGTCAATTGTCTCCTGCTTCCGAGCCAGGGACTCCTTATCTGTACCTGAAACGATACACAGTGACATAACTGTTAAGATCTTCAGGCGGTGCACTGCTGAAGTCAGCTGCCTTTGTATGGAAACTTCAAATATTGGTTCACTTCTCCATGGTACATTCTGCCATGTAAAAGCTGTACATATTTTGATAACTTTGGTCACAGATGTGCAATTCTATTGAACATATCTCAGTTAACCCAGCAGAAAAAATGTAGTCCTTCCTGTAACAGCCAATGCAAGAGGGGAGTCATGAATTAAAAGTGCTGCACATCTCTGAAATTTGTTGTTTTCGATGTGAAATCTGATAAAGGAAAAAGGGTACTTGCGTATTATCACAACCAGATTTCCAAGCTGCGATAATTCATTCGGTTTTACCAAATTATTCCTGCTAACCTTGAAAGGGGTTGTGGGAAGTATGAATTACTAGTTTTTCACTTTGTGTAGCAGGCAGAAAGAGTTGTAACAGTCACCTTTTGTATTCGTGGGTGCCATACTTTTGCGACGTAACTGTCTTCCAATAAGGTAAATGAACAGAATTTTGGGCCGGTTGATCGCTATGAAAAAAACAGCACAGTGTAACACGGTTAGTATTGACATCAAACATTATCACTACAAGATCAATGACTTGACTGTAGACACTAGCTCCAGTGTTTGTGCCCCTGTATGTGCATCAGAACTTGTGACAGGAAGGGAAGACAATCAATGGGATTTGTCAGTTAGAAGAAATAAACGCCAGGACTGGAAAATCCTTTGCATGTACTAACTTCCCTTTCATTCCCCCAATGCTAGTCTGAGTTTGGAGATAAATTATAACAGACAGGGTGATCCCAAAAACTCAGTGTGACAGAAAAGTATGAAGTTTTCAAGCCGTGGTCGGGGATTAACCAAGGGAAGGAAATGGTAACTGTTTTACCGCAGAGTATGAGTTGTAATGAGTTGTTTACAATCCATCCTTACATTGCACCTTAAAAATGTCTGAAGTTTGTTGTGAAACAGAGATTAGACAGACCTTAGAAAGCAAGACAGAATGTTTGTTCTTCAATTTAACATCAGTTATCGCAGCTTGGAAATCTGGTTGCGATAATACGCAAGTACCGGAAAAAGTTTACACTACAAATAATATAATCTTCTACAGGTTCAGAGGTAAGTACTAGGCTTGCTGCCCTTGTAGGCCATTTTACAACTAGCCAATTTCCCTTTTGGTGCTCAAATTAACCTATCCCATTTGGTGCTAGAATGAATTGACTTTACCCATACCATGGTCAATAACTATACATTTACTTATTTCATATTCTGAGAAACTTAACAGCAGCACAGAATGAAATGGAATTATTCAGAACTACGAATCTTTTTAAATTTGGTCTGGCAATTTAAACCAGAGAGAACCTAGTCCTAACTTTTTAAGTGAGGAAAAACTGTAACTGGCTTACTGTTATTTTATTTACAGCCACTTCTAGACTAATCTCAGGACAATAAAATGACAAGATAGGGAAACAAACTTTTAACATGACTAGGACAGATTCACTTTTGTTCCACAATTTAAATATGTCGCCTCCAACATCAACACAATTGTTAAAACTATACTTTAGATGTTGCAAAAAGCGGATGTACTCAAAAAAAAAAAGTGAACAACTCAAAATATGTCTCGCTCCTCATTTATCCTTGCAAGGAAACTTTTCTTGAGCTTAATATTTTTTGTATGAAGAGTTTTGTTTTGTTTTAAAGACTGGTCAGTTTCTTGACTCTTACCAAGGATATGAAATAACATTTAAGAACCAAGACGAGCTTCATTTTTTTCCTTTCTTTTCCAAGCAAGTTATTAGCCTTATTAGTACAAAGAGTTTTGGAATACAAAAAAAACAACTAGAAGGGCGGCCACAAAATTTTCATAGTAAGCTAGTAATTTCAAACACTCATGGCATCAGAGTACTGCCCAAGAAGCTGAAACGCATGAATATGCATACATAAAGTACAGTTTTGTACCTACCATAAATGTAGATGTCCGAACTGGATAGCATCTGCAGTCATAACAAGTGGGTTGTCCTGTCGTCAGGCAGCCCTGCAGTCGGCCGGATTCCAAAGTCCGGGTCCGGCTTCGGCTGATGTCGCACTCCACCCGACGTCATCTCTGTTGGTCTTCGGGTATAAAAGCATCAGCCGACGCCATTTTCCTCAGTGTTTCTTGCCCCAGATGCCAGTAGCCCTCTTGCAGGGTAAAATTTGGATAGATGCCAATGTTTCCAAATAGATAGAGGTAAACACAACAATAAGCATATATGTACATATATACAAACAAATACACCATAAAAGACTCCCCCCCAAGAGCTAGCTATTAGGAGGGTAAACACCCTAGGAGTACCACAGAGGGAAGGAGGGAGGGTAATCCTGACTGCAGATGCTATCCAGTTCGGACATCTACATTTATGGTAGGTACAAAACTGTACTATGTCCTTCATGGATGCATCTGCAGTCATAACAAGTGGGTAGAATACCATAGCCAACTAGGGAGGAGGATAAAGGTAGATTATGGTGTGTTTAGGATCCCTTGCAGTACAGCAGTGGCAAACCCTGCTCGGGATCTGGAATAAAGAGGCAAATTATAATGCTTGGCAAATGTATGCACGGAGGTCCAAGTAGCCGCCTCAATAATGTCTTTGGTTGCCACTCCTCGTAAGAAGGCTGTGGTAGTGGCTGTTGCCCTTGTAGAGTGAGGTCTTATGTTCTGTGGAATTGGTTTTCCATGGAAGGAGTAACAGTACCGTATGCAATTTCCTATCCATTTGGAGATTGTCTGTTTGGAAATAGCTTTTCCTTCCCTTCCTGTTGCATAGGCTACAAAAGTTGGTCAGTCTTTCTGCTATTTTTGTTCTGTCCAAGTAGTAGCGTAGCTGTCTATGTACATCCAAGGTATGCAGTATTTTTTCCTCTCTGTTTTGTGGGTTGGGAAAGAAGGTAGGTAGGTGGATTGCCTGGTTTAAAGATACTCTGGATACCACCTTAGGCATAAATGTAGGATTAGTCCGCAAGGACACTCTATCTTGGTGGAAGATTAGGAAGGGTTGCACTGCCATTAAGGCCTGTAGTTCTGAAACCCTCCTTGCTGAAGTAATTGCCAGTAGGAAAGCAGTTTTCCATGACAGGTGTTGTAGGTCTGCTGTTGCTGCTGGTACGAAGGGTGCTAGTGTCAACTTTTCTAGCACAAAGTTTAAGTCCCAAGCTGGTAATGGTGGTTTCCTTGGAGGTTTTACATTCTTGATTCCTCTGAGGAACTGCCTGAGCAAAGGATGCGAAAAAACAGGTGGATCAAAGCTGTATTCTGCTGAAATAGCTGATGCATGTATCTTGATGGAGGAGAAGGACAGGCCTGAATGAAGAAGTTCGGCCAGATACTCCAGAATGTTAGGCATATCTATGTTTGACACATCTTTTCCTCTTTCGGTACTCCAAATGACAAACCTTTTCCATTTTCCAGCATAGTTCTTTCTTGTTGAAGGTCTGCGTGCTTCAAGAATAATGTCTTTAACTCTTTGGGAAAGTTCTGGATTAGCTGCTGCTATGTGATGTTCCATGCAGTCAGTTGCAGCGTTTTAGGTTTGGATGTATGATGCTGTAGTTGTTCTGAGTTAACATCAAAGGCATCAGGGTATTGGCCACATGTTGTTCGAGACATGCTCTTCAGTAGTGGGTACCAGTGTTGTCTTGGCCAGTTTGGGGCTATCAGGATTATCCTTGGACGTTCTTCCTTGATTTTTAGTAGTACCTTGTGTATCAAGGGAAGAGGTGGGAATGCATATGCTGTTAGGCCTTTCCAGTTGAAGGAGAGTGAGTCCACTTTCCATGCTAGTGGGTGGAATGTCCTTGTGCAGAATTTTTGAGCTGGTGATTGAGAGGTGATGCGAATAGGTCTATCTGTGGCATTCCCCATTTCTTTGAGATGGTCTTGAAGATGTCCGGGTGCAGCTTCCATTCGTGGGCATCCAAAGTGGTTCTGCTTAGTATGTCTGCTAGAGTATTGTCTTTCCCCGGTACAAATATTGCCTGTAACTGAATGTTGTAGCTGAGAGCCAGGGTCCACAGCTCCAAGGTCATTCTGCATAGGGGTATGAATGAGTGCCTCCCTGTTTGTTGATGTACCACATGACTGTGGTGTTGTCTGTCCTTATCATCAACTGGCCCTCTTTGAGGAAAGGTTTGAACTTTTGGATTGCCAGTTTTACTGCCAGCATTTCTTTTAGATTGATGTGCAGGTGAAGTTGATCCTGTGTCCACAATCCTTGCACGCATTTGTCCAGCATGTGGGCCCCCCATCCTAGGTCTGAAGCGTCTGTTGTGATGGTCTGGCTTGGTTGACCTCTGCGGAAGGGCAGGCCTGGGTTTGACTGGCATGCCTGAGCCCACCATAGGAACTCCTGTTTTAAGCATGGAATTAGTGGGATTTCTGTTTCTAGACTGTGTCTGTGTTGGGACCATAAATTCTTTAGGTACCACTGTAGTTTCCTCATATGTAGTCTGGCAAATGGGATCAAGATTATGCATGATGCCATGAAGCCCAAGGCCTGTAGAAATTTTCTTGCTGTTAACTTGTTCAGTTTTGTTAGTGCCAAGAAGTAAAGAGGAAGTTCTTTTTGTTTTTCTGTAGTCAGGAATGCCATTTGTTGTACTGTGTCCAATTCCGCGCCCAAGAATGTCCTTGTTTGGGATGGTATCAGCCTTGACTTTTGTAAATTGACTGTGTATCCCAGTCCTTGTAGCAAGTAAATGACCCTTTGTAAATCTGTTGTCAGCTTGCTTTTGTTGTCCCCTTGTAGCAGGCAGTCGTCCAGGTATGGGTAAATTTGTATTCCTGTAGTCTGCAATGGGCGATTACTGATGCCAGGCATTATGTGAATACTCTGTGGGCAGTAGATAAGCCAAAGGGCAATGCTGAGAATTGATAGTGCTCTGATCCTGCAAGAAATCTGAGGTATCTTCTGCAGATTGGTCGAATGGGGACGTGCAGGTATGCCTCCTTGAGATCTAGAGTTACCAGCCAAGACTCCTTGCCCAGCATGGGAAGAAGTTGCTGTAGGGTCAGCATTTTGAATTTTGGGACAATGATGTATGTATTTAAGGTGGACAGATCGAGAATTGGTCTCCAACTTTTTTCCTTTCTTGGAACTAGGAATAGTCTGGAGTAGAACCCTTTCCTTGTTCTGCTGTTGGCACTCTTTCCACAGCTCTCATGTTTGCTAACTCCATTATCTGGCGTAGAGCCTCTGTTTTTTGATTTGGAGGTAGATTTGGCATTCCTCTTTGACTGGTAAAGTGTGGAAGTGAAACCGTAACCTTGATCTATGGTTTGTAAAATCCACTTGTCTTTTGTTATGTAGTGCCAGTTCTTTGAAAATAAGGTTAACTTTCCGCCTAGAGGGGCTGCTATTTGTTCCCTGGTAGGTGGATTTAGGATTAAGTCACTGTGGTTGTGCTGATGTAGTGGCAGTGGCTGTGTCTGTGCCTCTGCTGCTACCTTGCCACTGTCGTCTCTGTAGGCACCTCCTCTGGATTGGTTTCTGCCTCTGGAACGCCTATTTCTGCCCCTTTGAAATTTTGTGGAGTCAGGAAAGGACCAATTTTTGGCAGGCCAGTTCCTGCTAAACCTTGGGGTTGAACCTGCAAGAAATCTTTAACAGTTTGAACAGATTTTGCCTTTTCTTCCATTTTCTTCATAACCTGCTGGGCAGGTGTACCAAACAAACTTGTCTTGTCCATAGGAGCATCTAGCAACTTAGCTTTAACATGATCCGGTAAAGCTTGTTCCTTTAGCCATGCATGCCTTCTTATCACTGTGCCTGTCATGGCTGATCTAAATGAAGCCTCCAGTGCATCATAGCCACATTTTAAGGAATGGTTGCTAACCTGTTGTATGTTATTTACCATCTCTAATACATATTTCTTATCAAGAGATTCATCAGTAGTTAGTTTTTTAGTTAACTGATCAGCATAAACTCTTGGTATTGTATCATGTGAAACTGACAGTTTAAAGCTCTAGCTGAGAGAGTAGCTGAAGTGTAGACCTTTTTACCCCATCTGTCTAGTGACCTTGCTTCCCTTTCAGAAGGAATAGGGTTTTAGCTGTGGTCGGCTACTGCCTTGGGACCCTGGGATATAGTTTCTGGGTCTGCAAGTGGGGCCTTGTAAAGGTGGTGATGAGTATCTGGTACCCTGTAAAATCTGTCTGGTTTGGCAGGGGCTGGGGGTAAAGAGTCTGGAGCGGAGCAAACATCATTGAAAGCATCATCCACCACAGAGAGAACAGGAGGTATAGCTAAGGGCCTGTGCTGTGGGAGGTGCAGAAAGGTCCTAAGTCTTTTTCTGGAGTCTGAAAAATCCTGTTGCTGCCATTGGAACTGTTCTCGCATGGCATGCAAGGTTTCCCCAAAGGAGAATTCTTCTGGTGGGGAAGCAACTGGAATGGATTCTTCAGCATCAGAATCTTCAAAATTGGAGAAGGGAGCCTCAGGCTGGTCAGTTATGTCTGATTCATCAGCAGAATCATCAGAAGACACTGGCTCAGGGGGCTCTGCCCTAGGTCTCTTCTCTGGGGGCTGAGAGGCCCTGTCTGGGTGAGATTGAGATCCTCTAATTAAAGAAATTAAATCTTCTGCCAAAGAAAGCATTTGAGAACTAGGAGAGGGCCTGGATGAGGGGTTTTAACAGGCACTGATTTAGTAGTCTTGGCTGCTTTAGCCCTGGCAAAGGCCTTAATGGACATGGCTGCTGGAGGCCTAGCAGCACCACGTGCTGGGGTAGAGACATCCAAGGGGATGGTGTCTGATAAATCAACCACCGTAGTGGGTAAAATTTCTGAGGTCGATTCAAGAATTGTAGCAGGGGCCTCAGTTGTAAGAATAGGTTCAGCTGTACTTTGAGCAGTTTTCGGTTTCGCCGAAACCGAGACACTCAAGGTTTGCTTTGCCGTGGTTTCGCCGAAACCGCGGACCGCGAGTGTCGGTCTTTATCTTTGCGTTTTGAAGATTGGGTAGTCGGAGGATCCGACGGCATAATGTACGCAAAATCAGTACCGAAAAACTGTTCTGCAAACTCCGACCGACGCCTAAGCGTTCGTCGGTTGAAAGAGGCACAGGCCGAACAGGCTGCTACGTGGGCGGGCCTAAACAAGGCAGACAGTAAGAGTGGAAATCTTTATGAGGTATTTGTTTCCCACAGGTTAAACAATTGTTAACTTTTTCTGACATCGGCTGAGGCAAGAAAGAGTCCCCAACGGGGTACTTAGCTTTAGAAGTCTTCGAAGTAGTATTCGGTAGAAGTAATCTCTGGATCCGACCGACCGGCACTTGCGAACAGCTTCTGCTTCGGCGCCACGGCAAGAAAGACTGAGGAAAATGGCGTCGGCTGATGCTTTTATACCCGAAGACCAACAGAGATGACGTCGGGTGGAGTGCGACATCAGCCGAAGCCGGACCCGGACTTTGGAATCCGGCCGACTGCAGGGCTGCCTGACGACAGGACAACCCACTTGTTATGACTGCAGATGCATCCATGAAGGACATCATTATGACTACACCTTGACCATAACACAACCCCACACAATCCAAAAACAGTCTTAAGCTACTTACACAATTATTTTGGCCTTAAGCTTCAGCAATTCATCTTTTTTTTGTATTTGCACTAAAATCATCTGGATATTTAATTATAGGTGTCTGACAATAGAGGATATTGACAGAGTAAGGGATGAGGTATAAAGCTTCCTACCACAGTTGTCCTGAATAATAATCTCCTTGCTTTGTGGAAGAAATGCAACAGAGGAACTAATTTAGTGGAGTTAGTTCCCAGACTCACCATCCAGTATGTAATTTTAAGAAGTTTATTTAGTTTCTACGTGTGTTTCTGGAGCTCACTAAGTTTGATAGGCCTTTCAGGTGATGACACATCAGTGTGGGACTGCTGAGCACTAATGTCCATAATGCCATCAGCTGACAAAGGAGAAAAACTACCATATGCTTAGGAGTGGTCAGACGTTCTACACTACAAATATCTCAGTTTATGAGATAATAAGGAACAGCTGTATATAAACTTACCATCACAGCTAATGCATGACTGATCAGAGTTGCAGTATTACTAACAGATGGGATATCCTTCCAAGGATAGACATATATCAAAACAAGCAAACCAAAGCCTGGGTGCCTTCCTCTCACACCATAAATCCAATGTATGACCTCAACCTAAAGGCAGCAAGAGATGCAAAAGGAACATATGGGCGCAAATTCCCTCAGGACATTCTTGACCTGATCAAACAACCAAAGCCACAGTAGAAGTAACTATATATATATATATATATATATATATATATATATATATATATATATATGTATATATATATATATATATATATATATATATATATGTAAAAGTCAAAAAGGAAAGGAGAAAACATAGGAATCCATCTAAAAAGGAGATGGAGGGAAAGAATGGTTACTGCAGCAGAGAGTTATTCAAACATCTACTGTTATGGTAAGTTGAATTAAAACTGTAGTTTAATACCCGCTTTCGTAAAAACTTCTTCAGAATACAAAAAGACCATGATTCAATGCATTTAAATAACCAAACAATTAACAAGCAATTACTTAATTAAAATCAATCAAACCAATTATTTTAAAAAGACATGCTGTTTTTTTTAAAAAAACTAAAAGAATCAAATCCCTTCTTCACTTGTAGTTTCCTGTGTTTTAAAAAACATTTGATGTTAATGTAATCATTAAGGCCAGGAAATTTATCCGATTTCAGTTTTATCTGCCACATGGTTTCACGCTGTTCTAAAAAATTCTTATAATCTCCTGCCCTAAGATCAGCATGCACAACTTCTAAAACTGAAAACAAAAATTTCTTATATCCATTACAAGACTTGGTGTGTTTGTACAAAGCATTACTTTCATCACACGTTTTGATACTGTAAAGATGCTCTCTAATTCTAACATTTAAACAACGAGTGGTCATGCCAATATAGTATGCAGAACAACCAGAACATTGACCAATATAAACCACCCCCTTTGTTTTACAGTCAACATAACAGGGTACTTTGAATGTGTTATCAAAGGTGTCTATTTTAATATAAGGTCCCTCTGAAATAAATCGACACATGTTGCAACTGTGGCAAACATGCATCCCAATCTTGTTGGTGTTGATGGTTGGTAGCATAGAAGTGCTTTTTTCAAAAATTCCCTTTAAGTTGTAACTGTTCCTGAAAACAAATTTAGGACCTTCGCCTAAAATCTTTCTGATGTCTTCATTACCATTAATGATTTTCCAGTTGTCAACAACAATCTGTCTGATCAAAGATCCATCAGAACTGGAATCAAAGGAGCACAAGGTGTCGATGTCATAGCCACCCCTTTGTCCATTCTGGCGTTGACTGCTGTTGACAGAACTGGGAAAATCAATGATGGATTTAACCATTAGGTTATTTTTAGAGTTAATTTTAGGAAATAACATTTTTCTTTTTGGTAACAACTATTATAGACAAAAGAAGGGGGTAGCGATGGGGTCTCCAGCAGCCCCTGCTTTTGCAAATTTAGTAATGGCGTTTTGGGAGTTTGAGGCGTTACCCATTTTGAAACACAAATTTAACATCCAGTTTTTTTGTCGTTACATTGACGATTTATTTTTCATTATCGAAGGTGATCTCACTGTAGTCAATGAGTTTTTTACCGACATGAATTTGATCTCAGATTATGTGAAATTCACCTTGGGAAATGTCGGCACTACAGTGAATTTTTTAGATGTATGTTTATACTGGGACACAGAAGAGAAACGTATACACAGTAGGATTCACCGCAAGGAGACATTTACCAATGGGTATTTGCACCACTCCAGTAACCACCCTAAACATACCATCAGGAACATTCCTCGAGGGCAGTTTATACGAGCGAGTCGGATGACATCTAAACGGGTAGACTTGTCAGAGGAATTTCATATCATTTTCTCTTTATTCCTACACAGGGGGTATGATTTTCAGGAATTAGCATTAGCTAGTGAGGAAATACTTGGTAAACGTGATAGTATTTTTAAATCCATCATTGATTTTCCCAGTTCTGTCAGCAGCAGTCAACACCAGAATGGACAAAGGGGTGGCTATGACATCGACACCTTGTGCTCCTTTGATTCCAGTTCTGATGGATCCTTGATCAGGCAGATTGTTGTTGACAGCTGGAAAATCATTAATGGTAATGAAGACATCAGAAAGATTTTAGGCGAAGGTCCTAAATTTGTTTTCAGGAATAGTTACAACTTAAAGGGAATTTTTGAAAAAAGCACTTCTATGCTACCAACCATCAACACCAACAAGATTGGGATGCATGTTTGCCACAGTTGCAACATGTGTCGATTTATTTCAGAGGGACCTTATATTAAAATAGACACCTTTGATAACACATTTAAAGTACCCTGTTATGTTGACTGTAAAACAAAGGGGGTGGTTTATATTGGTCAATGTTCTGGTTGTTCTGCATACTATATTGGCATGACCACTCGTTTAAATGTTAGAATTAGAGAGCATCTTTATAGTATCAAAACGTGTGATGAAAGTAATGCTTTGTACAAACACACCAAGTCTTGTAATGGATATAAGAAATTTTTGTTTTCAGTTTTAGAAGTTGTGCATGCTGATCTTAGGGCAGGAGATTATAAGAATTTTTTAGAACAGCGTGAAACCATGTGGCAGATAAAACTGAAATCGGATAAATTTCCTGGCCTTAATGATTACATTAACATCAAATGTTTTTTAAAACACAGGAAACTACAAGTGAAGAAGGGATTTGATTCTTTTAGTTTTTTTTAAAAAAACAGCATGTCTTTTTAAAATAATTGGTTTGATTGATTTTAATTAAGTAATTGCTTGTTAATTGTTTGGTTATTTAAATGCATTGAATCATGGTCTTTTTGTATTCTGAAGAAGTTTTTACGAAAGCGGGTATTAAACTACTGGTTACGCTATTTACTGGTTTTCATCTTTCATTCAGGCTGATTATTTCTGTTAGTTACTTCTTTGGCGTTCTTTTTTCTTGAATTAAAACTGTACTATGTTAATTAAATCACTGCAGCAGTATCCCTAGTTGGGCGGGTATACAGTTTGGGAGGAGGAAGGGTGAGGATCCAGGTGCACCTGGAAAATGGTCCTAGCAAAGTGTATTCTGGATCCGGAAAAGGAACGTAGTTTGTAATGCTTTGTAAATGTTATGTACAGACGACCAAGTAGCTGCCTCTAGAATGCTCCTAGAGTCTAGCCCTTTCTAAAAAGCCAAATAGGACACAAAGGCCCTTATAGAATGAGCTTTGACTTTGCTTGGAAGCGCCTTCTTATAGTCAGGACAACATAAAGAAATAGCAAGGGACAACCAGCTAGAAACAGTATGCTTTAACATAGGTTGCTCCGTTTTCTTACCTTCATAGGAAACTAGCACCTGTTCAGTTTTCCCCAACTATCCATAGCCCTACCATCCCTGTCAAAGGGAAGGGTGTTGGCACTGGGGAGCAGCTTAGATGGCTTATCAGAGGAATCGGACTGAAACAGGGTCAACCACATGATTTTTATACAAGTATGTAAGGTCATCAAGCAGCTTATAGAACCTGTCTGCTCATTTAGGTGCTGGTGGTTGAGAATCAGGAACTGAAGGTGTCAACTGGAAGGTGTCCTGACATGCCTCTAGTGCTAGGAGGACTGGAGAAGCAGCTGGTTTGCCCATTTCCAAATGGCTGCCTTTGCACATCACAAATTTGCTTAGACTGCCATTCAAAGTGCTGCATCATGTTTGGAATAATTTCTCCAAGGGGCCACTTCAATTGCAGAAGTTGGAAAAAGGTAGTCTTCCTTCACTGGAAGAGAGCTGTGCTGGAAAATGCACTTCTGAGGAGCAATCCAGACAGTGATCAGAGTCTACATCTTGTTCCTCCTTAGAAAAATAAAACTCTTTTTTTAAACAAAAAAAGTCTTTATTAAATTATCACATATAACACAGGCAATTATAGCCATTTACATTAAAACACACCACACTGACATTTTCAGTTGCAAACATAATATATCACTTTTAATCTATCTAGTCATTGCCAGCCATCGTTACAAAGCTCATTCAATCTCTCATTACTCCTCCAAACCACTATTCTGCATGTATTGCTCCCACAATTTCCACTTTTGTTTATGCAGTTTGTTCCTATCCTTTTCTAAAGATCTTACATGCAGCTGCTTTATCTCGTTTATTAAATTTACTTCTAATACAGCTGAACTAGACTTTGATTTCCATTTTCTAGTAATTTACTTTTTCGGCAGCCACCAGAATTAAATTCAGCAGGGTCTTACTATGTCTAGGCAATTCTGATTCTGTATCAGAGCTCAAAAAATCATCTATATAAAAATCGTGTGTGTGTGTGTGTGTGTGTGTGTGTGTGTGTGTGTGTGTGTGTATATATGTATATATCCCCAATTGTTTTTTTGAGAATAGCTAATCCAAAATCTCTTTCCATTCCTTTCTAATGCAATATTTTGTACGTAATACTAATTATCCCTTTTTAACATCAGCTTCTGTTCTAGATTCTACTAAGAACTCTACCAGTGCTGGTCTTTTACTTAGCATCTTCCTATTTTTCCTCTATGCCTATACTCTATCAATCCCTGATAGGGAAGACAATCTTTAGCCTGCAGTCCAAATGAATTCTTGGCCTCTTCTGATTCTATTACCTTTCCCTCTCTAATTATTTACTCCCAATATCTTGGTTCCTTTGTCAGCTTTCTCCAGTAAATTCCAGCTCCCTCTTGCCTAGTCTCTGTAACCCTGATTGCAGTCATCTCTATCTGCAGAATCTACTTTCTCCATCCATGTGCAATTTAGTTCTTAGAATACTTTCGGCTACTTTATGAATACAATATAGTGTATGATTACTGTTACTCTCTCCTTAAGGGTCTGCATCCAAAATCTGCTTGCACTATGTATAGCAGCCTTAACAGTGTAGCTCTGAAATATCCCTTCAAATCAGGTAATCCCAAACCACCTTGCTCTATTGGAAGGATCAACTTATCCCACTTGACCCTTGCCCTCTTCCCCACCACGATAAAATCCTTCAGCTCTTTATTAACTGCTAGCCACAACTTCTCTTCTGGTTGATGAAAGCATACCTGACCTGTGTATGAAACTAAAGAGACTGAAATTTTCACTGCTTGTATCTTGCTAGCCATATCCATAAAACAGAGCTTTCAATTTCTCTGTTTTTTGTACTACCTTTTGCTTAGTCTCTTCCCACATATACTCAGCTACCATGACAGAATCCTTATTAATCCATACTCCTAAGTACTTCATTTTATTATGTCCTCTCAAATATGGATATTGCTGAACCAATTCATATGTGGATACATAGTTTACAGCTACTGCCTTTGTTTTGCCTTCATTCATTTTGTATCCTAAAAAGACTTGAAACTGTCTCAGAGTGCTCCCCAACACTGAAATTTCCTTTTCTGGTTTATCAAGTAGAAAATAATAGCACCTGCAAATATAGCAGTCTTCTTAGCCTGAACATGCAAATAAGGGCACTAGTGAAATCCTCCAAAGCAAACTTCGAGTCCAAATTGGCAACATCTACTAGAGACAATCATAAGGCCTTCTTCACATATGTCCGCAACCTCAAAGGAAGCACCCAGATCTGTTCAAAACTGGTGGTCAAGGACACCACATATACAAATGCCATAGATATAGCAAACTTGCTGGCTGACAGATTCACTGAAAACTTTACCAGTCTGACCCCCCCATCAGTAAATCAGGACATCCGTAGTACTTGCCCCCTTCCCCTTATATCTAGGGAACAAGTCATCACTGCTCTCTCAAAGGCAAAAAATACAGCCTCCATGGGACCCAATAACATCCCAGGCTGCATCCTACATGAACTCAGGCAGGAACTTGCAGCACCATTAGGCACCCTATTCAACCAAAGCCTGAGTACTGGCTTCATCCCAGCTGAGTGGAGGACAGCCACCGTCATCCTTTTACAAAAAGGTGGAGTGTCCACCGATCCGGTAAATTATAGACCCATCAGCCTAACTAGCCTGATCTGCAAGGCCATGGAATGGATTATCATGGACCTCATTAACAAGGGCATTAGCAACCTCCAAACATTTGATACCACACAGTTTGGCTTCATCAATGGAAGGTCATGTCTGCTAAATTTGGTTGACTTCTTTGAGACCGTCACCAAAGCCATGGATGAGGGGAAGACTGTGCACACCGCCTACCCTGACCTGGCCAAAGCCTTTGACACTATTCCCCACTTGGGCATAATAGATAAACTCTCTCAACTAGGCATCAATCCATATGTTACCAGATGTGTAGCAAACTGGCTCACTGACAGAACTCACAGTCAAAATAGGGGAAGCCACCTCAAGCAATAGACCTGTAACAAGTGGCGTACCCCAGGGTTCGGTCTTGGGGCCTCTTATTTGGGATATACTTTTCTGAGGTGCAGTGGGCTATGGCTGACCAAGTTTGCAGATGACTGCAAGTTGGGTGCCGTCATCAATTTCCCCTAGTGATGTGGACATCCTCCAAGAAGGTCTCACTCAGACAAATGACTGGTGCCAGAAACATGGCCTCAAGCTGAATACCAAAAAATGCATCATCATCCCCTTTGGGGAGAGTGACGTCCCTACAAATTATCACATTAATAACAATGTCCTAAGCACTCGATCAATCATGAGGGATTTGGTCACCCAGGTTGATAGAAATCTGACTTTTGACCATGTTGTTTCCGTGGTACGGAAAGCCTTCTACATGGCCCACCTCATAAGTAAGCACATCTCATCCAGGAACAAGGAGGTCATAACATCCCTGTATTCTTCCCTTATGATGCCCATCCATTACTGAGTACAACGCACCATTCGACATGTACCTCGCAAAGCACATGCAGCAGCTGGAAAGACCACAGAGGTTCCTCACCAGGAGGATCCAGGGCCTCAAACATCTACCATACACAGATAGGCTAAAAGCCCTATTCCTCTACTCAATTTCATACAGACTCCTCAGAGGTGACCTCTGTCTGGCATACAAGGCGATCATGGACCCCACCTTGATGGGACTATTGCATACTCGAGTAACCTGCATGCATGTCCTCAACCTGGTCTGAGACATCAACAGGACTTGTTGGCGGGATAGATGTGTGTCCCAGAGACTCCCTCATCTATGGAATAGACTCCCTCTCCACATCAAGCAGAGTACCTCTTTATCCCTTTTTAAGCGCAGCCTGGATAACTAGATGGGAAACAGAAAATATACCCCCAAGATTCCACCCATGTCCCTGCTGGACAAGGGCATTGGGTGCGAATTTGTCTAAACATGGGCTAAACTCTTGGCTAGGCTTATAAGGGGGCCTCAGAGCCAATAGCCTAGTAACCTCCTATGATCCTATGAACCTTCCTTGACTACCATACCAATTACACTCTTGAATATTTCTGAGTCCCTTATTTTCTTTGCCAGTGGTTATAAATATAACACCAAAGGGAAAAGAGGATATCCCCGCCTGTATTCACTGCTCAAACTTATCAGAGAGTAACCCCCCAACTTAAAATTATGAGGAACCTGAGGCAAAAATTAATCAGTGAATGTAAATGCTCCCCTTGCCCTACATGTAAAATCTCAGCCTACTCTGTCGAATGCCTTCTCTGCATAAAGACCCACCAACAACAGTGGTATTTTTTTTACATTCTGCTTATCTCTGGATTAGTACTGTTCTATTCATGTTGTCAAATGTTTGCCTCCCCTCCCCAACAAAACCACACTGATCCTTATGCATCAATTTTGGCATCACTTTAGAGCTCAAATGGGCCTATATGACTCTGCTGAGTCTGCCATCTTTAGGTATTACAGACAACACTACTTTCTTTCAGGATGTTGGTGCTTCCGCTCCTTTTAAAATAGTGTTAAACAAAACTTTCCAGATCTTAGCACCTTCTCCCCTCCTAGCTTCAAAACTAACACGGGAATACCATCTATTCCTGGGGACTTTTCTGTACAACGCTATTTTTATTTCATCTCCTCCTATCTTAGCTGTTAGTAAATGAGCCTCATCTACCTCTAATCTTGGCATATTTAACTCTTCAATAAACATTTCCATTTGTTCTTCTTCATTTCTACATTGTTCTGCTTTATAAAGATTTTCACACAAGTTTTGAAATTATTTCTAATATCGCTTACAGGACCTCCAGTTATTTTCCTTGTTATAGGTTCCCTAAGCTTGGCAGCAATCCTTTCTACTTTGTTGCCTAAACATTTGCGTTAAATATTTTTGTGCTCTGGAGTAGTTGTCAAAAAGCAGCTGCTCAACCGCAATCTTTCTAAACTCATGCACATTGCCATGGCAGTCCCTTATTTTCTCTTTAGCACTCTGCAACTGTGCCTCTTCTTGTTCTGTACGATTCTCCCTGTTCTGTAATACTTTAATCTTTGTCAGTCCTTCTGAATAATTATTTCTTAACCACATCTCTTTATTTCCACCCTATTTTTAAACTCCTCTACATTTTCAGAAGAGAGGTATATCTTTGACAATGGCTCCCCAGATAATTTCCAATACCCATTCCTTAAATTCCTCTATTTTTAACAGACAGGTGGGGAACTACTAGTGTCTAATTTTTATTTTATTACCCTACACTTTTATTCTGGTTATTTCAGGTGCATGGAAGGACAATGTCAAATGCTGGGGATTCTGCCATCTTTGCTTGGGCTGGGTGTTTTATATACTGTGTTTCAAGGAAAGCATTAAGGGAGGAAAGCCTCAACCTATAGGTTTTTGGAACATAGGACTGCAGAAACTTTGGAAAAAGAGGACTGGGAGTATAAACAAAGGAATGAGAGAACAAGTGTGGATTACAGTATCCCTCGGGGACTCCCCCCTTTTGGAGGAATTAGAGCAAAAAACCTGCTGCATTTGGTGTTGAAGAGGAAAGCAAATACATCGCAGCATTGTTGGTCCCAGCGACTGATGATCTGTTCTGCCACTATCATATTGAAGAACAACTCAAGAAGGAGAATAGATCTGCCCAACTTTTCCACTTGAACACAGCATTTTTCAGGCATGTGTGTTGACATCTGAAAGCAGGAAGACAATGCCTACTGCCAAACTCTCATGGTCTCTCAACACAGAGAGAAAACATTTCCCTCTGACTGTTGATGTACTAAACCACAGACATTGTCCATCTGGATGAAGATCGCACCCTTGAGGAATAATCTAGGATAACCTTGCATAATCTTTCCCAAAAAAATGTCCCCCCACCCACCCGAGAAACATTTGTGGTCATTACTGCCCGAGGAGAAGAGAGAATTAAAGTTAGACCCTGAGACACAGCCAGAATGCCTAGCCACCAGTGGAGATGAGATTTGCAAATTTTCATGAGGGACACTGGAAAATTCATGGGTTGGCATCTCACCAATAGTCAAACTGTGACAGTCTATAAAACTTGGCTAAAGGAACTAAAGTAATAGCAGCTACAACTAAGCCAACAATACGTAGAATGGACTTTGCTTGTAATGACAGGTGAATACAGCCACCTCTTGTTGCGAAGAAGTTAGAATCCTGGATCCCGGTAGTCTAGCTATCTATAACTTGGTTTCCAGAGGTGCTCCAATTAATTCTGATCATATGTACTGGTTAAAAGCTTTGATTTAACCATGCTGGCAGTTATTCCTAGGAATTCTTGGCTTGAATAAGGAGATTCCTGCATGGGGGTGGTTATGAGCCAGCTGTCCAGATATGGGAACACTTGGATCACCTGTAGCCTGATATGACCTGCAACTGCTGCCATGCACTTGTTGAACACCCAGGAGCTGTGGTGAGACCAAAGGGCAGGGTACTGAACTAGAAGTGACCGGCTCTCAGATGGAAGTGTGAATTGGTACTGAATATTGGTGGTTTTTCCAAACGACAAAACCAGTGTATCCAAACAGGACTTTACTGCACAAAAAATGCTAAATAAAAATCACTTCTCTCTCTAGTGCCTCAGCAGAATGCCTTTAACAGAGTATAACATTACCTTACTACATCTCCACTTGTATACAAAAAACTCTTGATTATAACAATAAAAATTACAACACCAACTTCCAGGGTGGCCTTGGTGGTGCAGCAGTTAGCGTTGCCACCTCACAGCAAGAGGTTCTCCGGTTCGATCCTCGGCTGGGGTGCCTTCAGTGCGGAGTCTGCATGTCCTCCCTGTGGTCGCGTGGGTTTCCCTCCCTCATCCCAAAGACATGCTGTAGGTGGATTGGACACTCTAAATTGGCCCTAGGAGTGAATGCGTGTGTGTGCCTTCTGTGGAAGGTTGGGCGCCAGGCTGGCAACTCGACATAGTAAAACTCCACTGCCAATCATGAGCGGACAGGTGATCCACTGTGGTAACCCCTAACTGGGAAAAGCTGAAAGAAGAAGAATTACAACACCCACTTCCAATTAAGTTCTTTGTTTAATCCCTTTGGATGCAGAGTATCAAACTTTAAAATAAAAAGTGCTTCTTTCTGTTGCAGTTTAGTTTTTAAACATGTTCCTAAAGCACAATTAACTTTTTCTATAATAGTACCCTTTAACCTTTTTCCATCACTATTATGATACATTTTAAAATGTAGCCCTGATGGGCTTTCCACCTTCTCATTTTTAATATTTCTCAAATGCTCTAAAAATCTCACACGGAAACTCAGTTTAGTTTCTCCTATGTAGAATAAATTACATTCACATTTGAACACACATACAATTCCTTCTGTCATACAACTATAAGTGCCACACAAAAAATACTTCTATCCATTTTATACATTCAAAAGTGCATACTGTGTGACTGCATATGGCACAACGTCAGTAGGCTTTAAAACCCATTTTTGTGCAAAAAATTCCTGTTTGAATACAATGGTTTTGTCGTTTGTGAAAGTGGAGAAACACCCTGAAGCATCTGTCCATTTTTATGGCTGTCTATCGAGAACAAACAATTGTCCTTCCTCAACAATGCTAGGATGGACTGTACCATAATCTCCCAGAATTTCAACTGCTTTATGCACTGGTTCACGTGACTGAGGTCTAGTATTCACCTGAGGTCCCAGTTTTTATTTGGCACCAAGAAGGAAGTACAGTTGTGTACCTACCATAAATGTAGATGTTTGAGTGTATTCACTGTTGCAGTCATTACAATTGGGTTATCCTGCTGGCAAGCTGCCCTCAGTCGGCCCGAATTCCAAAGTATAGGTCCGGCGTCGGTTGCTGTCGCCTCTTCCCTGATGTCAATGCGCCAGGGGTATAAAAGATGCAGCCAACGCCATTTTCTTCAGTTTTTCTTGCCACAGATGTCAGGTGCCCCTAAAATGGTAGGCTAAATTATGCCAATAAGCATGCATACAGAAAAAAACAACTTTTCCTTCATCTACAAGCAAATACACCACATAGGTTGTACAGAATAAAGAAGTACAGATAAGTCCCAGCAAAGAAAGGGGGGATGGTGGGAAGGTAACCTGGACTGCAACAGTGAATACACTTGAACATCTACATTTATGGTAGGTACACAACTGTACTATGTTCATCGTGTTTCACTGTTGCAGTCATTACAATTGGGTTGAATCCCAATGCTAAGGTTGGGAGGTTGGTGCTAAATAGGATTAGGAGAGGCTATCAGGTCCTGCAGAACTGCAGTGGCAAAGCCTGCCCTGGATTTAGAGTAGAGAGGTAAGTGATAGTGATTTGTAAATGTATGCACTGAACTCCAAGTTGCAGCCTCTAAGATGTCTTTGGTTGGTACTCCTCTAAGGAAGGCTGCTGAAGTGGCTGCTGCTCTGGTTGAATGTGGCCTAATACACTTAGGCACTGATTTGCCATGCTGAGAATAGCAGAAATGAATGCAGTGGCCTATCCACTTTGAAATAGTCTGTTTTGAGATAGGCTTTCCTTGTGATCCTGCAGCATATGCCACTAGACGTTGTTCAGTCTTTCTGAAAGCTTTGGTTCTATCTAAGTAGAAGTGCAGCTGCCTGTGAATGTCCAAAGAATGCAGAAGTCTCTCACCCTTATTCTGTGGGTTTGGGTAAAAGGTAGGCAAATTAATTGTTTGGTTAAGGGCCACACTGGACACTACCTTAGGCATAAATGTCGGGTTTGTCCTCAGAGAAACCCTGTCATGATGGAAAATAATAAAAGGTTCCACAGCCATGAGTGCCTGTAACTCTGAGACTTGTCTAGCGGAGGTTAGTGCTAGGAGCAGAGCTGTTTTCCAGGATAAGAATTTTATATCAGCTGCAGAGGCTGGCTCAAACGGAGGCAGTGTGAGTTTTTCCAAGACATAGTTGAGGTCCCATGCAGGTATTGGGGCTCTCCTTGGAGGTCTTATGTTTTTGGCCCCTCTGAGGTACTGCCTTAGTAATGGATGCGAAAAAATAAGTGGTTCTGTATTGTAATGAGCTGAAATGGCAGAGGCATGAATTTTAATTGATGAAAAGGAAAGGCCTTTATCCAGCATCTCAGTTAAGTATTGCAAAATCTGAGGAATATTTGGTACAACTGTGTCAATTCCTTGGGCTTGGTTCCAAGCACAGAATCTCTTCCATTTTTCTACATAAGATTTTCTGGTGCTAGGCCTCCTGGCCTCCAAAATAACATCCACCACTGCTTTTGAGAGAGGGGTGTCTTGAATGGCTACATTATCTGCCAAGCTGCCAGGTTTAAGGTCCTGAGTTAGCTGTGCAGTATCTGACTGTCTTGTTGGGTCAATAAGTGAGGAATTTGAGGTAATGTCCAAGGTGGACATTGAGACAAGCTCTTTAGGATTGGGTACCAGTGCTGGCGGGGCCGGTCTGGGGCAATCAGTATAATTTTTGGCTTTTCAAGTCGGACCTTGAGGAGTACCTTGGGAAGGAGAGGCAGAGGAGGAAAGGCATATACTGTTAGGTTTTCACAGCTGAAAGATAGAGCATCCACTCTCCATGCTTGCTTGTGATAAGTCCTTGTGCAGAATTTTATAAAGGGAGGCAAATAGGTCTATGTCCGGGCATCCCCAGTTCTTTGTCATCATGCTGAATACTTGTGGATCCAATTTCCACTCGTGGGGATCCATTAGGTTTCTGCTTAGTTCGTCTGCCAGAGTATTTATCCTTCCTGGCAAGAATTGTGCTTGCAGATGTACTTGGTAAGTCAATGCTGTGTCCCACAAGTTCATGGTTAGTCTGCAGAGGGGGTAGGAATGTGTGCCCCCTTGCTTGTTTATGTACCACATGACTGTAGTATTGTCCGTCTTTATCAGTAGTTGTCCTGGATGAAGCAGATCCTTGAAGGCTGTCAGGGCATTCTGTACAGCTAGCATCTCTTTTTGATTGATATGTAGATGCATTTGACTTGTGGACCATGTGCCCTGAATACATCTTCCTGCCATATGGGTCCCCCAGGCATAATCTGATGCATCTGTTGTCAATGTCTGCCTGGCTGTGGCTATGGTGAATAGCTGTCCCGTGTTGAGTGATAGGCTTTTGCCCACCATCGAAACTCCTGTTGCAGGCGGGGAATGAGGGTAATTATTGTTTCCAGTCTGTTGCAATGTTGAGTCCAAACACTTTTCAGATACCATTGAAGTTTCCTCGTATGCAGTCTTGCATATGGAATTAGTAGAATGCAGGATGCCATGAAGCCCAAAGCCTGCAGAATTTTTCTTGCAGATAACTGGGTCTTTGCTGCCAACATTTTGAAATAAGTAGTCAGTTGTCTGTGATTGTCTGGCGTGAGATAAGCCATCTGGCCAGTTGTATTTAAGCTTGCACCCAGGAATATTATCTCTTGAGAGGGTACGAGTTTTGATTTCTTTTCGTTTACTGTGTACCCTAGACCTGTTAGTAACCTTTTTACAAACGCCAGATGCTGTACTAGAGTGTCCTTGTTCTCTGCTTGAATAAGGCAGTCGTCCAAGTAAGGATATATTTGTATTCCTCTTTGTCTGCAAAATGCAATCACTGGTGCCAGGCATTTTGTGAAGACCCTGGGCGCAGCAGATAAGCCAAAGGGCAGTGCAGAGAATTGGTAGTGCATTGAGCCAGCTATAAATCTGAGGTATCTTCTGCATGATTGTCTGATCTTGCCCAGCATGGGCAGAAGCTGCTGCAGAGTTAACATTCCGAATTTTGGAATATCCAGGAATGTGTTTAGGATAGACAGGTCCAGTACTGGTCTACAGGCTTTGTCCTTTCGGGGTACCAAGAATAGCCTTGAGTAAAATCCTAGTCCCTGCTCTTGCTGTGGTACTTGTTGAATGGCTCTCATGTCCATGAGGGATAAAACTTGTTTTTGTGCCTCTGCCCATTGACTGCGTGGCAGGTCTGGCATACCGTTTGGCCTTGGCAGGGTGTGAAAGTGGAACCTGTAGCCTTGAGATACGATATTTAAGACCCATTTGTCCTGGGTGAGCATGTGCCAATTTTGTGAAAAAAGTGCTAGTTTTCCCCCCAAAGGAGCTGCCAGAAGATAAGTGCTTGGTGTTGGCAGGGGAAAGTCACTGAGACTGTTTCCTGTATGGCTGTGATTTTTCCTCTCCACTTTTGGAGGTAGAAGCACCCCATTGCTTAGGCCTGTATGAGCCATGGGGCTGTGATCTGCCTCTGGGGCATCTATATCTGCCTGTTTTGGCCTGTCTGACACTGGAAAGGACCAATTCTTTGTAGGCCAGTTCCTGCTAAATCTGGGAGGCTGTACCTGTAAGAAATTATTCACTGTTTGCATAGATTTAGCTTTGTCCTCCATTTTCTTCAACACTTCTTCTGCTTTAACACCAAACAAGGTATCATGTTGTAATGGAGCATCTAATAGTTTTGCTTTAACATGATCAGGCAGATTCTGTTCTTTTAACCAAGCATGTCTCCTAATGACAGAACCTGTAACAGCGGCGCTGCAGGAGGCCTCTAGAGAATCAAAACCACATTGCAAAGTATGCTTTCCCACTTGTTCAGCTGTGTGCAATAAATCCTGCATTTCTTTGTTTTCTGCACATTCCGAATTTGTCAACATTTTTTGCTTAAGCAGTGACATAAGATATTGCTGATATTTAAGCATATGAAACTGACAATTTAAAGCTCTTACAGCCAAGGTAGCAGAAGTATAAATCTTTTTCCCCAATCTGTCCAGGGCCCTTGAATCCCTATCAGAGGGAATAGGTTTTTTTGCAGTGGAAGCCTTGACCCGCCCCCCCTTGGGACCCTGAGAAATAGTTTCTGGGTCAGCAGCAGGGTTTTTGTAAAGAAATTTATGAGAATCCGGAACCCTGTAGTATCTGTCTGGCTTAACAAGAGCTGGTGGTAAAAACATCATCTACAATGTCTAAAACAGGAGGAATAGCAAGGGGCCTGTGCTGGGGTAATAAAAGGAAGTCTCAGAGCCTTTTCTTGGATTCAGAGTAATCTTGGCTCTCCCAATGCAAATGCTCCCTCATAGTATGCAGGGTCTCCCCAAAAGAATAATCCTCAGGAGGAGAGGCTGAAGGGATAGATTCTTCAGCATCAGAATCCTCATAGGGAGGAAGGGAATATTCATGTTCAGAAGAAGAATCAGAGGAAATGGAAACCTGATCTGAAGATTCATATTCTATCTCTGGCCTAGGCCTCTTATCAGGAGGGGGATGGGAAATCCTGATCAAAGTAATTAGGTCTTCGGCCATTTTAAGCATCTGTTTTTCAGGCATGGAAGCCTGTCCAGGAGAATTCTGTACTTGTTTCTTTGTCTTTAGAGCTGCTTTAGTCTTTGCCTTTGAAGCTGAAGTTGGCTTTACATATAACTGTGCAGGCCTGAAAACACCCTCAGAAGCCGATGCCTGCTCAGCGGCTCCTGACCCATCTGAGGGAATAGTTTCCGAGTGTCCAATACCTTTGAGTTTCCAGCGGCCTAGTTGGCTCCACGTGTGAGTCGGAAGCGGCCTGTGGCTCTGAGGTAGTGGGCTTCAGGGGCTACGAAAGCTCCTCACTGAGAAGCGGCAACAGGCCTAGCGGAAACCTCGTCATCGGTTTTGGACCTCGGATGCCTCTCCTTTTCTTTTTCTTTGCGCTTTTTATAAACTCCGGTAGTTGGCTGTTCCGACGGCATTATATAATTGAATCTTCAGCCAAAGTAATGAAATGCAAAATCGTACCGACGCTTAATAGTGCATTGGTTAAATCTAGCACAAAACCGACAACTAGCAATGTCGTGGTCAGGGCCTAGGCATGGAATACAGTAAGAATGAAAATCCTTATGAGGTATTTGCTTCCCACAAGAAATACAATTATTAACTTTTTCTGACATCGGTCTGGAGCAAGAAAAAAGTTTCCCCAATGGGGTACTTAGCTTTAATGAAGACTTCGGATCTGAAATTCGAATATGAAAATATCAGGAGTCGGCCGACTGGCACTTGCGAACTGCTTTTGCTTCGGGAACCACGCGGCAAGAAAAACTGAAGAAAATGGTGTCAGCTGCATCTTTTATACCCCTGGCGCACTGACGTCAGGGAAGAGGCGACAGCAACCGACGCTTGGCCTAGACTTTGGAATTCAGGCCAACTGAGGGTAGCCTGCCAGCAGGATAACCCAATTGTAATGACTGCAACAGTGAAACACGATGAACATCCTTGAATAAACTCCAGAGTTGTGCTAGTCTCATGGAACCTCCTGGATGACTTCTTGTCTAGCAGCAATTTTTTTTTTTCTTTCTTGTGCTGTTGCCTTCTGAGCAGGTGGCACATCAAGAAGTTTTCTTAAATACAGGGGCTGAGAAATAAAAGGAATCATGTAGCTTCTAGTTATGATTCTCTCCATCCAAATATCTTGAGCAATGAACATTCAAGCCATGTGGTACACAGATAGGTGCCCCCAGCTGCCTCTAGAATGCAGTAGCTTGTCAACTGTTCAGGAATTCTGAAAAGGCCAGTCACAGAAAGGACTGCAAAAGCTTTGACTCTGCAGTCCACCACTGCCACAGGATAATGTCCACTATGATCATTACCTATTCTTCCTGGGGGGGGGGGTGAGGTCTATAGCCATAAGTATCTGGAGCAAAACCCTGGGATTTGTGGAGCCACAGTTTCTTCCCACCTTTCTGGTTTCTTGAAAAGATTCTTTGGGGGAGAGGGGTAGAAAACCATATTCCAAGGGCAGATAAGGTTTTGCCCCCTTTATTCACTTTGGACAATGTCTTTAACCTTGAGTCCAAAAGGGTTTGGGCCCATCATAAGAAGCATTCATAAAAGATGCTTTGAAATATTTCAAAAAGCCACAGAGACACATCCACGCATGACATCTGACAGCTATTCTGATGCCTGTTTCTCTTGAGATACCATCGGCCGCATTTGAGATAAGGACCATTGACACGTTTGATAAGGACTGAAAGGTGACCAGCTGAGTATTGGCAGCTTTCTTCTCCTATGCAGATAAGGACACGAACAGGAATTTGGGTAGTTCCTTTGTCAAATCCCTCTGAAAACATGTTACATGAGCTAGTTAATTCACAGTACTGAGAACAAAGGTTCATTAGGCATAAACCAGCTTACCAATCCCTGTCCAAGGCTCAGGACTCCCTGTTAGGGGGATGGACAGTGCAGCTCCCCTTAGCATACTCCTTCCTGGTGGTCTCTGCCACCAGAACCATGGAATCCACTACAGGACCCCTTCCTCCAAAAAGGTTGGTCTTGTGGAGGGGGGGGACTAAATTTTGTTGGGTTGCTGAGGAATGTGTTCAACTACTTCCAGCTCTTTTTGTGCCTACCTCGAAATCAGATCAACTAATATGTCTATGGGGGGACCGCCCAAAAGGTAAATGGATCAGCCCCAAAATTTTCAAGGAAGAGAGATACCTCCTGGGAAGAGGCATCAGAGTAACCCCCCACTTTTGTCTGAGAATTTCTAGAAACTCACCAAAGGAAACATCCTCAAGGGGGTATCGGGTGAGCCCTCCCATTCATCAAAATCAGCATCCTCTGTCACAGACTTCTGCAGAAAGTCTAGACTTCTCGTCTTAGGTTCATAGATGTGTACTAGGTTAATGGCCCTAGGGCCTTTACAACCCTAGCCATAGGATTACCCTGGCATACTGCCACTGTACCTTAGTTCCTAGTGCCTCTGTCGAGTAGAGCCACTGGAGTTATCCCCAGGGTGAATTTTCTGTTTCCCATCCACTCATCAAGATTTTTACTGAAGAGGGTCAGCGAGGTGCTCTGCTTGACATGTATGGGAAGTCTGTTCCATAGCATGGGCAGTCTCTAGGTTATGAACCTGTCCCTCCAGCATGCTCTGTTAACTGTGGTAATGAGGTTGAGGTCTCTGGAGCATGTGGTGCGGAAGGATTGGGATTTCTTTAGATGTAGCATTTCTAACAGAGTTGCGTCAGTCGTGGCTTTGTAAGTCAAGCAGAGATCGCCTCTAAATAGGTGATATGAAACAGAGAATAGTTGGAGTTTTTTGAGTCTGTCCATATAGGACAAGTGTTTAAGGTCTAGGATCCTCTTTGTGAGGTACTTTTGCAGCCTTCTCCAGTTGTTGCAGGTGTCTAGTGAGGTAAATGACAAATGGGGCATTATACTTGATGATTGGCCTAATGAAGGAAGAGTAGAGGGAAACAATGACCTCTTTCTTCCTGGATGAAAAACCCTTAATAAATGAGATGTGCCACACAGAAGGACTTTCTGACCACAGTGGCAGTGTGGTGATCAAGAGAGAGGCTGTCAACCTGTGTTTCCAGATCTCTTATAATGCCTTCTGTGTTCAGTGGACTACCATCAATGTGGTAATTCATGGGAACTGGGTTTTTCATAAAAGGGGGGTGACAACACATTTTTTGGCATTGAGCTTAAGGCTATGGTTCTGACACCAGTCGTTGGTCTCAGTGAGGCCATTCTGTAGGTTGTCAACATCACTTGGGGAGTTAATAATAGCTACCAACTTCCAATCATCTGCAAACTTTGTCAGCCAGAGTCCCTTCATGTTAGCCTGGACTTCAAAGAAGTAGATACCAAACAGGAGAGGACCCAGGACCGAACCCTGTGGGACACCACTAGTGACTAGTCAGGAGTCCGACTTGGAGTCAGCTATTTTCACACTGTCTGTTCTATCTGTGAGCCAGTTTGCAACCCACCTACTGATATAGGGGTTGATGCCTAGCTTAGTGAGTTTTTCTATGATTCCTGAGTGGGGAATGGTATCAAAAGTCTTGGCCAGTTCAAGAAAGGCTGTAGGAATCACCTTGCCTTCATGCACACCTCTGGCGACTGACACAAAGAAGTCAACCAAGTTGAGCAGGTATGATCTACCCTTTGTAAAACCAAACTGTGTGGGATCCAGAGTTTGGAGATTCCCTATATCCTTGTTTATTAGGTCCATGATGATGTGTTCTAGAGCTTTGCATATCAGGCTAATGGGGCGATAGTTCCCAGGGTCTGTAGTCAATCCTCCTTTGTGGAGAGGGATGACTAGCAGTATGCCATTCGGTAGGGACAAAGCCTGTGTTGAGGCTGTGATTGAACAGGGCACACAGGTGAGGTGCCAGTTCACTATGTAGTTCATTTAGAACACAGTCAGGGATATTGTCAGGTCCCACAGAAACTGCATTCTTGGCACTAGACAGTGCTGCTTTAACCTGTGCAGCAGTAACAGTGGGTGCCTGGCAATCTACTGGCATTGTGATTGGTCCGAGGAGTAAAGTTGGCACTGAATCTGTCGGCCAGTATACTCGCAATATCTGTTGGCTCGGTATAAGAGGTACCACTGTGCAGTAGCTCAGAGCAAATCTGGGTATTGCCGTGGAGATTCTTTACATAACTATAGAAGGCCTTGTGGTTGTCTTTACTATCTGCTGCAATTCTGTTTTCATAGCTAGCTTTACAGGATTTGATGAGGTATCTCAACTTTTTGGATAAGGGAGTTATTCCAGTCTTGGGACATCACCTTATTCTGCATCGATTTCCTCCTGAGGAGGAAACTGAAGCCTTCTTGCACAAAAGCTTCAAGTAACCCTCTCCAGAGGGATGATCTGGAGAAGACTCTAAAGCCGATGTGGAGTATACCATGTGAACTACCTCAAGACTTTGAGGGGCTGGCTATCCTGAAGGAATGGAACATGGGGGACAAGGAACATAAGAGCTACAATAAGGGTAAGGGAGGAGCCTAGCAAGTAAGGGAATCCTGCTCTCTAGATTGCCAGAACACTCTCTCAAAGGTTTCTAAAGACAAAGCTGACACAGACCCTGAAACCACTCCATTTAAGGTCCCTTCATGGGCTCACCTCAGAACCCATTCGACTCAGCGGTGAGGACGAAGCTGGTGCCAAGTTATGAAGAGGTAAAACTCAGAGGAGAAGGGATGGCTTTGAGAATGTCAAAGTCGACCCCTTGGCTCAGAGACCAAAGTCTGAAGAACTCAAAGTCAGCTGAGTCAAAAACATTGTTGGCAACAGTGAGGTCCAAACCTTCAGATCTGATGTAGGCAAACCCTGGGATTCAATTAGATTCAAGTCCCCAGAATCCAAGGGTCAGACTGAGGAAGGAGCTACAATTATAAGGGAAGAAAGGACAAGCCTGGGCTTCTGAGAGGGGTCGAAGCTGGCATAATGCCCAACAGTATCAAGGTTTTAGGAACTTAATCATCATTCTGCTCAAGTCCACTTCTAATAGTCTCCAGGAGGAGCATACTGACTTCAAAGACAAAGCCTTTGAGGAGGGTACAGACAGAAACCCAATAATCCTGCAGAAAAGGTGAAGTAAGCCTAGGGCTCACTGGATCCAGAGAGAACTGGGACTCATGAAATGGAGGAATGAAGAATCTGAAGGTGCTCAGCTCAGAAGTCATAGCTGGATTTGACTGTTTCTGAAGTTTAGCTGCAGGGCCAGAGGAATCAAGCACTCTCGAGACCACTTAAGGGAGAAGACCTTAAGTTTTATTTTCAGCTGCTCTTCCTCGTTGCACTCTCACTGCTTTTATCCAATTTACCCTTATCCACCACCTTTTTGACTCAAGGGGAAGGAGAAAAGAAAGACTGTGAAGAGGAACCTCCTCCCACTATAGCAAAGAGACACCCCTTGAGCACTAACTTCTTATGCCTAACCGGTATAAGAGATTACACTATAGCAAGGGGAGACTATGGAAACCTAAAGATAAAAGAAATTTATACTATCCCCACAGGGAAAAATATATAAGTAAAAAGCCACTTGGCTGTACCCAAAGCAGTGAACCCAGTAGCCTGCACGTGAAGCAAGCGAGTGGCAAATGAGATTTGAGGTAACTTGCTACTAGGAGGGGAATTATGGGAAAGAGGAGGAGCCTGTGACTTGGAATCAAAGTCTGAGAGTGGCTTAAGTCAGATCTGGGATGGATCAAATAGTCCATTTGTTGAAGAAGGCCAGAAGAGAACAATGAATCATACACGTTTCTCACAAAAAACAACAGAGTTTGGTTTAAAAAAAAAAAAAAAAAAAAAAAAAGTGGAAGGTTTTTCCTAGAGGACACTTATTGGGCCCAGACATGGAAGATTGTTTGCTGACCATCCATCCTCTGAAGTCTATAACCGAAGTACTTACTAAGAGTAGCAAGAAAAGTACTGAAGCTTTTGGCACACAAAAGTACAGTTTTGTACCTACCATAAATGTAGATGTTCGAGTGTATACACTGCAGCAGTCATTACACTTGGGTTATCCTGCCGTCAGGTGGTTCCCCAGTCGGCCTGTGTTCCAAAGTCCTGGTCCGGCGTCGGTTGCTGTCACCTCCTCCCTGACGTCAGTGCGACAGGGGTATACAAGATGCAGCCATTTTCTTCAGATTTTCTTGCCCCAGATGTCAGGTGCCCCCAAATAGGTAGACAATTCAAATTGCTAATAAAACATACATAAGAGAAGCAAACAACTTTCAGCTACCAGCAAATACTCCCCATAGGTAGTAAAGGGTAGAAGACATAGGTACGTACCAGCAAGTAAGAGGGGAAGGAGGGAGGGTAACCTGGACTGTAGCAGTGTATACACTCGAACATCTGCATTTATGGTAGGTACAAAACTGTACTATGTTCATTGTGTTACACTGCTGCAGTCATTACACTTGAGTAGAATCCCAAAGCTGAGGTAGGGTGGCTGGTTCTATAAAGCATTAGGGGTGGCTATAAGGCCCTGCAGCACTGCAGTGGTGAAGCCAGCTCTGGATTTAGAGTATAGAGGTAGATGGTAATGCTTGGTGAAGGTATGTACAGAACTCCAAGTTGCTGCTTCCAAATTTTCCTTGGTAGGTACTCCTCTGAGGTAGGCAGCTGAAGTGGCTGTTGCCCTAGTGGAGTGAGATCTAATGCTGCTAGGTACAAGTTTCCCATGGTGTGTATAGCAGACATGTATACAATGTCCTATCCATTTTGAAATAGTCTGTTTTGAAATGGCTTTTCCCTGTACTCCTGCAGCATATGCTACCAATAATTGCTCAGATTTCCTGAAAGCTTTAGTTTTGTCCAAGTAGAAGCGTAACTGCCTGTGAATGTCCAAGGAATGCAGTAGTCTCTCCCCTTTATTCTGTGGTTTTGGATAAAAAGTTGGCAAATGAATAGTTTGGTTTAGAGCCACACTGGATACCATCTTTGGCATAAACGTAGAAGACACCCTGTCCTGGTGGAAAATGAGGAAAGGTTCCACTGCCATTAGCGCCTGTAATTCTGAAACTCTTCGTGCTGATGTTATTGCCAGGAGCAGAGCAGTTTTCCAAGAGATATATTTTAATTCTGCTGTGTTAGCTGGCTCAAAAGGAGGTAAAGTTAATTTTTCCAAAACAAAGTTGAGGTCCCAAGTTGGAGTAGGTGCTCTACGGGGTGGTCTTATGTTTTTAGCCCCTCTGAGGCACTGTCTTAGCAAAGGATTAGAGAAAATTGGTGGATCCATGTTGTAATGAGCAGAGATGGCAGAGGCATGGATCTTGATGGATGAGAAAGAGAAGCCTTTGTCCAGCATCTCAGTTAAATATTGTAGTATCTGAGGAAAGTTTGGGACATGAGAGTCAAGGTTGTGAGCTTGGTTCCAGGCACAGAATCTCTTCCATTTATCCGAATAGGCTTTCCTGGTACTAGGTCTTCTGGCCTCCAGAATGACATCCATAACAGCTTTGGAGAGCGGCATTGCTTGCTTGACTAAGGAATCTTCCATGCAGCTAGGTTTAAGGTCTTTAGCTGGCTGTGTAGTATCTGATTGTTGTGCTGAGTCAGCAGATGTGGGATTTGAGGCAAAATCCAGGGTGGTCCTTGTGCTAAGTTCTTTAAGATTGGGTACCAGTGCTGGCGTGGCCAGTCTGGTGCAATCAGGATCATCTTTGGCTCTTCTTGCCTGGCTTTTATGAGTACCTTTGGCAGGAGAGGTAGTGGTGGGAAGGCGTATACTTGTAGGTTTTTCCAGCTGAATGAGAGGGCATCCACTTTACATGCTTGTGGATGGTAACTCCTTGTGCAGAATTTCTGTAGCTGGCAGTTCATTGGGGATGCAAACAGATCTATGTCCAGGCTCCACCATTTCTGTGTTATCATTCTGAATATTTGTGGATTCAATTCCCATTCGTGGGGATCCATGATGTTTCTGCTTAAGTCGTCTGCCAGTGTGTTTTTCTCTCCTGGCAGGAATTGTGCTTGCAAATGAACTTGATAGTTTAGAGTTGTGTTCCACAAGGTCACGGCTTGCCTGCAGAGGGGGTAGGAGTGAGTGTCCCTTTGCTTGTTTATGTACCACATAACTGTAGTGTTGTCTGTCTTTAGTAGTAGTTGTCCTGGATGCAGCAGGTCCTTGAAAGCTATAAGGGCATTTTGTACAGCTAGCATCTCTTTTTGATTGATGTGAAGATGCCTTTGTTCTGCGGGCCACTTGCCCTGAATACAGTTGCCTGCCATGTGTGCTCCCCAGGCGTAATCCAAAGCATCTGTTGTCAGTGTTTGCCTGGCTGTGGGTTGAGTAAAAGGCTGTCCCTTGTTGAGGTGACAAGCTTGAGCCCACCATTGAAACTCCTGTTGAAGGCAAGGAATTAATGGTATAACTGTTTCCAAACTTTGACAGTGTTGAGACCATACATTCTTTAGGTACCATTGTAGTTTCCCTCATATGCAGTCCGGCATATGGAATTAGTAGTATGCAAGATGCCATGTAACCCAAGGCCTGAAGAATTTTTCTTGCAGGGAGATGGGTGCCATCAATTGAAAGTATTGAGTCAGTTGTCCTTGCTTGTCTGGTGTGAGATAAGCCATCTGGGCCGTTGTGTTCAAGCTGGCACCCAGGAATATCATCTCCTGTGAGGGCACTAGTTTTGATTTCTTTTCGTTTACTGTGTACCCCAGGCAACTTAATAACTTTTTACAAACGTCAGATGCTTTTGAAGAATGTCCTTGCTCTCTGCTTGAATCAGGCAGTCGTCCAGGTACGGATAAATTTGAATTCCTTTCTGTCTGCAATATACAATTACTGGTGCCAGGCAATTTGTGAAGACCTTGGGCGCAGTAGATAAGCCAAAGGGCAGTGCAGAGAATTGATAGTGCATTGAACCAGCTATGAATCTGGGGTATCTTCTGCAGTTTTGTCTGATAGGGACATGCAGGTATGCCTCCTTGAGGCCCAATGTCACGAGCCAAGCTTTCTTGCCCAGCATGGGAAGAAGCTGCTGTAGTGTCAACATTTTGAATTTCGGAACATCCAGTAAGTGTTTAGAGAAGAAAGATCCAGAATGGGCCCTCCAGGCTTTGTCCTTTCTGGGAACCAGAAAGAGTCTTGAGTAAAATCCTTGTCCTTGCTCTTGTGGTGGTACCTTTTGAATAGCTCTCATATCCATGAGTGCTATAATTTGTTTCTGAGCCTCTGCCCATTGATTTGGTGGCAGATTTGGCATTCCTTTTAACCTTGGCAGAGTGTGAAAGTGGAACCTGTAACCTTGAGATACAATGTTGAGAACCCATTTGTCTTTGGTGATCATATGCCAATTGTGATAGAAAAGTGCCAGTTTTCCTCCCAAGGGTGCTGCCAAGAGAGAGTTGTTTGGCAGCTGTAGTGGGAAGTCATTGGGGCTGCTTTTTATATGGTTGGGGCCTGTCTTCCTCTTCTTTCTGGCCTGATGCAACCCATTGTCAAGGTCTGTAAGGACCTTGTGGTTGACCTCTACCTCTTGGACGTTTGTATCTGCCCCTTTGAGGTCTGTCTGTAACTGGAAAGGACCAATTCTTAGTTGGTCAATTTCTGCTAAATCTAGGAGGCTGAACCTGTAAGAAATCCTTCACCGTTTGCATAGATTTTGCCTTATCCTCCATTTTCTTTAATACCTCTTCTGCCTTAACTCCAAATAACACATCCTGCTGTAAAGGTGCATCCAATAATTTTGCTTTAACATGATCTGGTAACGTATGTTCTTTTAACCAAGCATGTCTTCTAATGACAGAGCCTGTAACTGCTGCTCTACAGGAGGCCTCTAAAGAATCAAAACCACATTGCAAAGTATGTTTTCCCATCTGTTCAGCTGCATGCAATAAATCCTGTATTTCTTTAAAAGTAGGAGGATCTGAATCTGGAAGCATTTTTTGTTTCAACTGAGACAGTAAAAATTGCTGATATTTTAGCATGTGAAACCTGCAATTTAAGGCTCTCATTGCTAAAGTTGCAGACGTATATACTTTCTTTCCCCATCTGTCTAATGCTCTGGAATCTCTGTCAGAGGGACCTGGATTCATGGCTGATGAGGCCTTAACCCATTTGGGTCCCTGAGAAATAGTTTCAGGGTCAGCAACAGGGCTTTTGTACAGAAATTTGTGTGAGTCAGGGACTCTGTAGTATCTGTCAGGTTTAACTGGGGCTGGAGGTAAGGAATCAGGATTTAAGCTGGATTCAGTATACACATTATCCACAATATCTAACACTGGCGGAATTGCAAGGGGTCTGTGTTGAGGTAATAAAAGGAAGTCTCTGAGCCTTTTCTTGGATTCTGAGTAATCCTGGCCTTCCCAATGGAAATGCTCTCTCATGGTATGCAAGGTTTTCCCAAAGGAGTAGTCTTCAGGCGGAGAGGCTGGTGGAATTGACTCCTCAGCATCAGAATCCTCATAAGGGGGTAAAGAATATCCTAGGTCTGAGGATGAATCTGAAGAGATGGACACCTGGTCGGATGAGTCATAGTCTGCATCCTGTCTAGGCTTTTTATCAGGAGGGGGATGGGACCCCCTGATCAGACTGATTAGGTCTTCGGCCATTTTGAGCATTTGTTTCTTAGGCATGGAGGCCTGTGCTGGAGAATGCTGTATTTGTTTCTTTGATTTTAAAGCTGCTTTAGACTTGGAAGAGGGTTTAATGCTTAACTGAGTAGGTTCGAAAACACCCTCTGAAGCTGCGGGCAGCTCAGCTACTCCGGATCCCTCTGAAGGGTTAGTTTCAGTAGGCTGAATAACTTGTGTGTCCGAAGGCCCAGCCATCTCCACGTGGGAGTCAGAGGAGGCCTGTGGTTCTACAGAAGTGGTCGTCAGGGGCTGCGAAGGCGCCTCGCTGAAAACCGGAGAACCGGCGACTGGCCTAGAAGAGACTTCGTCGTCAGTTTTGGGCCTCGGATGCCTATCCTTCTCTTTGCGCTTTTTATGTATTCCAGTCGTCAGAAGTTCCGACGGCATGGTATAATTGAATTTTCTACCAAAATAATATCGGGCAAAATCAAACCGACGTTTAATAGTGTGCTTGTTAAACCTAGCACAAAACCTACAACCAGTGATGTCGTGGTCTGGGCCTAGGCATAGGATACAAAAAGAATGGAAATCCTTATGAGATATTTGTTTCCCACAAGAAATACAGTTATTAACTTTTCCTGACATCGGTCTGAGGCAAGAAAAAGTTTCCCCAATGGAGTACTTAACTTTGTAGAAGACTTCGGTTCTGGATTCGGAATGAAAATTTCAGGAGACGGCACTTGCGAACTGCTTTTGCTTCAGGCACTGCACGGCAAGAAAGACTGAAAAAAATGGCGTCAGCTGCATCTTATATACCCCTGTCGCACTGACGTCAGGAAGGAGGCGATAGCAACCGACGCCGGACCAGGTCTTTGGAACTCAGGCCAACTGGGGAACCGCCTGACGGCAGGATAACCCAAGTGTAATGACTGCAGCAGTGTAACACGATGAACATCTGCTGGCTTACACCACTTGGGGCTCATGCAGCCAGTAGCTTGGGAACATGTGGAAGGAGTACAAAGCTTTGGAAGGCTGGCCAGCTGTTATATCTTGGACAAGATATAATCCATATAGTTAAAGTCTACAGCAAAATGATTATGAAGAAACATCTTACCTTAAGAGTATATTGTTCAAACAGATCACTGTTGCAGTACAAGCTCATTTCTTCCAATCCCCTTGTTCTCCCTTCATATTTTGTTTACCTTTTTGCCTATCCTTCTCTCTTCTCATTTTTACCACGGTCTATCCTGTTTCTAGCAACCCTCACTACATACCTGTGGCAAGAAAGATCTGAAGATTTTCACACTCATGAGTCCCATAACTGCCAGCAAGTAGTCCTTGTTCCTAGGTCTAAGGTAGGACATACAGCATATGAGGAAGCACCAAAGCTTTGGTACATCAGTATCCCCGCAACACTTACCTACTTAAACATGCACTGTTTTGTAATTTCTTACACAACTGTACTTGCTTCTTTGTCTCTACTCACCCTGTACGAAAAATCATTACTCAACTCAAAATATGGGTATGGGACAGGGCTAATCTGCTCAATCTGTTTTTCCTTCTGTGCTGGCCATTTTCTCTAGTTCTGCTTAACGTACTACCCCTCCACTGTGCTTTCTTAAAATTTTTGTGTCTTATCTGTGTATCTTATAAGGCAAGCATACTGAAGTAAGTACACTGATGTGAAGTAAAGGGCACAGCCTCTTTATTAATTGATACATACAAAGATGTTTCTTTTCTTTTTCTTTCCTCTACAAAAGGCAACTTATGCAAGTGACATTTTGTTTTTGCAATTTAGCAATTCCTTTTACTTCAGTGACTTTTGACTCATTAAGCACCTGCTGTTCAGAGGCCTGCTTCTGCCGAGCATTGTGTTTTAACCTTATTGAGGGAAACCTAGTACTCGTTTTAGGCTCCTTTTTTTGCCTTAGTGAGGTCATCACCATGGGGTTTTTCCTCTCTCTCTCTCTGCACAGACTTCTTCACTACTTTACAGGCTGAAATCTTCTGACAGGATTTCAGATAATTCCCTGTGGATTTTTTCTCTCAGTTTCTACAACAATGTCTTTCCCTAACTTAGGTTTTCAGTTACAGCGCAATCACGTTTCTGATAAAGTACAGTTTTGTACCTACCATAAATTTAGATGTTTGAGTGCTCATAAAGCTGCAGTCATTACAGATGGGTTTATCCTGCCGTCAGGCGGGTCCTCGGTCGGCCGAATTCCAAAGCCTAGGTCCGGCGTCGGTTGTCGTCGCTTCTTCCCTGACGTCAGTGTGGCAGGGGTATAAAAGAGGCAGCCGACGCCATTTTCTTCAGTTTTTCTTGCCCCAAATGTCAGGTGCCCCCAGAAGGAAGGCAAAACATAATGTTATGCAAACATGCAATATAGAAAAATCAAAAAACAGTAGTTGCAAGCAAATACACCATAAAAGAATACCCCAAATAGGTTGTATGATAAAGGTGTTTGTCATAAGGCCTGTCCTAAGAGGGGACGGAGGGGGGGTAACTTGGACTGCAGCTGTATGAGCACTCGAACATCTACATTTATGGTAGGTACAAAACTGTACTATGTTCATCGTGCATACAACTGCAGTCATTACAGATGGGAAGAATCCCAAAGCGAAGTAAGGGTGGTAGGTACTAAGTGGAACTAGGAGGAGCGAGGATGTCCTGCAAGACTGCTGTGGCAAAGCCTGCTCTAGATTTAGAGTATAGTGGAAGGTGATAGTGCTTGCAGAAAGTGTGCACTGAACTCCAAGTGGCTGCTTCCAAAATGTCCTTGGTAGGGACCCCCCTGAGGAAAGCTGCAGAGGTAGCTGTGGCCCTGGTGGAGTGGGATCTGATGCATACAGGCACAGTTTTTCCATGAAATGAGTAACAAAAGCGTACGCAGTGGGCTATCCATTTTGAAATTGTCTGTTTGGAAATAGCCTTTCCTTGAGCATCTGTAGCATAGGACACAAAGAGTTGCTCAGATTTCCTGAATGGCTTTGTCCTGTCCAAATAATAACGAAATTGTCTGTGAATGTCCAAGGAATGTAGTAGTCTTTCCCCTTTGTTTTGTGGATTTGGATAAAAGGTAGGCAAGTGGATAGTCTGATTCAAAGCTACACTGGATACTACCTTTGGCATAAAGGTAGGGTTGGTTCGTAAGAAAACTCTGTCCTGATGGAAAATGATGAATGGTTGCACAGCCATGAGGGCCTGTAGCTCCGAAACCCTGCGTGCTGAGGTGATAGCCAGAAGAAAGGCTGTTTTCCATGACAAGTATTGTACTTCTGTTGAAGAAGCTGGCTCAAAGGGGGGGAAGGGTCAGCTTTTCCAATACGAAGTTGAGGTCCCAAGCAGGGACTGGTGGTTTCCTTGGAGGTTTTATATTTTTTGCCCCTCTGAGGAACTGCCTTAAGAGAGGATGTGAGAATAAAGGAGGATCTGTGTTGTATTGTGCAGAAATGGCTGAAGCGTGGATCTTGATGGAGGAGAAGGAAAGTCCACTGTTTAACATCTCAGCTAGGTACTGTAAAATTTGAGGTATATTTATTACCCAAGGATTCTGGCCCTTTTCTTGATTCCAGGCACAAAATCGTTTCCATTTGGCGGAGTAGGCTTTTCTAGTAGAAGGTCTTCTGGCCTCCAAGATGACATCCTGCACCTCCTTGGAGAGGAGAGTCTGTTGGGAAATTAAGGAATTCTCCATGCAGCTAGATTTAAGGTTTTGAGCTGGCTGTGAAGGGTTTTGTAGTTGTGCTGGGACAACAGAAGAGGGACTAGAGGTAGGATCCATGGTGGGGAATGTGTCAGGCTCTTCAGGAGCGGATACCAGTGTTGTCTTGGCCAGTCTGGAGCAATGAGAATCATTTGCGGCCTCTCTGCTCTGGCTTTTAATAGAACTTTGGTCAGTAGAGGAAGAGGCGGGAAGGCATAAACTGTCAATGTTGTCCAATTGAAAGAGAGTGCATCCACTTTCCAGGCCTGTGGATGATAGGTCCTTGAACAAAATTTTTTCAACTGGTAATTTCTGTGGGTAGCAAATAGATCTGTGTCTGGCTGTCCCCATGCCTGAGTTATCTTTGTGAAAACTTGAGGAAGCAACTTCCATTCGTGTGGATCTGTCATATTTCTGCTTAGGTTGTCTGCCAGTGTGTTTTCCTTCCCTGGCAGGAATTGTGCCTGTAGTTGAATTTGCAATTCCAGTGCTGTGTTCCATAGAGTCATGGCTTGCCTGCACAGGGGGTATGAATGAGTTCCCCCCTGTTTGTTTATGTACCACATCACTGTGGTGTTTGTTTGTCTGTCCTTATCAATAAGTGGCCTGGATGCAGTAGGTCTTTGAAGGTCATAAGAGCATTTTGCACGGCTAGCATCTCCTTTTGGTTGATGTGTAGGTGCTTTTCTTTTTGCAACCATTTTCCCTGAATGCACTGATCTGCCATGTGTGCTCCCCAGGCGTAGTCTGAGGTGTCTGTTGTGATGATTTGAGTTGCTTGAGGTACACAGAAAGGGAGACCTGTGTTTCTTTGGCATGCTTGAGCCCACCACAAAAATTCCTTTTGAAGGCATGGAATGAGTGGTATAATTGTTTCCAAGCTGTGGCTGTGTTGAGACCATAACTTTTTTAGGTACCATTGAAGTTTCCTCATATGCAGCTCACATGGGATTAGTAGGATGCAAGATGCCATGAATCCCAGAGCCTGCAGGACTTTCCTTGCAGTTAGCCTGGTGAAAGTTGCCATTTTTCTGAATTATTGAGACAGTTGCCCTTGTTTGTCTGGCGTGAGGTAGGCCATCTGGGTGGTTGTATTCAAGCTGGCACCCAGGAAAATAATCTGTTGAGAAGGTATTAGTTTTGATTTCTTTTTGTGCACTGTGTATCCAAGGAAGTTTAACAGTTATATTACAAACGCCAGATGCTGCAATAGTATGTCCTTGCTGTCCCCTTGGATCAGACAGTCATCCAGATATGGGTAGATTTGTATTCCTTGTAGTCTGCAGAAGGCAATTACTGATGCCAGGCATTTCGTAAACACTCTGGGTGCAGCAGATAAGCCAAAGGGCAATGCAGAGAACTGGTAATGGGTTGAACCTGCAAGAAATCTGAGGTATCTTCTGCAATCTTGTCTGATAGGGACATGCAGGTATGCCTCCTTGAGGTCCAATGTTACCAGCCAAGACTCCTTGCCCATCATGGGAAGAAGCTGCTGTAATGTGAGCATCTTGAATTTTGGCACCTGTAGATATGTGTTTAGGATGGATAGGTCTAAGATAGGTCTCCAATCTTTCTCTTTCCTTGGTACCAGGAATAGTCTGGAATAAAAACCTTGAACTTGTTCTTTTGCAGGTACCTCTTAAATCGCTTTCATGTCCATGAGAGCGGAAATTTGTCTTTGTGCCTCTGCCCTTTGATTTTGTGGCAGGTTTGGCATGCCTCTCATTTTTGGAAGGGTGTGAAAGTGGAACCTGTAGCCTCTGTCTATAATGTCCAGAATCCATTTGTCTTTTGTAACAATATGCCAATTTTTTGAGAATAATGCCAGTTTTCTGCCCAAAGGTGCTGCCATTAAAGCTTTGCTTGGCAGGTATAGGGGAAGTCATTGTGTCTGTTTTCTAAATGACTGTGCTCTATCTTCTCCACCTCTTGGGGTTGGTGCTTGCCACTGTCTTGCTCTGCAAGATCCTTGAGGTTGCCCTCTACCCCTTGGGCGTCTGTATCTGCCCCTTTGAGGTCTGTCCATGGCTGGAAAGGACCAATTTTTTGAAGGCCAGTTTCTGCTGAAACATGGAGGTTGTACCTGCAAGAAATCTTTCACTGTTTGCATTGATTTCGCTTTTTCCTCCATTTTCTTTAGTACCTCCTCAGCTTTAACACCAAACAATACATCTTTTTAAAGTGGTGCATCTAGTAATTTTGCTTTGACATGATCTGGTAAGGTTTGCTCTTTGAGCCAAGCATGTCTACGTATAACAGACCCCGTAACAGCAGCTCTACATGAGGCCTCTAAGGCATCAAAACCACACTGCAAGGTATGTTTACCCACTTGCTCTGCACCATGCAACAAATCCTGCAACTCTTTCAAATCTGGTTGTTCTGGTTGTGTCATTTTGCTTTTCAACTGAGTTAACAAATACTGTTGGTACTTTAACATATGGAATTTACAGTTTAATGCCCTCATGGTTAAAGTGGCCGAGGTATACACCTTTTTCCCCCACCTTTCTATTGCTCTGGAATCTCTCTCTGAAGGTAATGGGTTTTTAGCAGTAGAGGCCTTAATTCCCTTGGGACCCTGTGAAAAAGTTTCTGGGTCAGCAGTATGGCTTTTATAAAGGAACTGGTGAGAATCAGGAACCCGGTAATACCTGTCTGGTTTAACAGGAGCTGGAGGTAAAGAATCTGGATTAAGGCTGGCTTCTGTGTACACATAATACAGAATATCTAAAACAGGAGGGATAGCCAGGGGCCTATGCTGGGGGAGCAGTAGAAATTCCCTGAGCCTTTTCTTGGAATCTGAGTAATCTTGGCCTTCCCAGTGAAAGTGTTCCCTCAATGTATGCAGGGTTTCCTCAAAAGAGTAGCCCTCAGGGGGGGGAGACCGAGGGAATAGACTCCTCAGCCTCAGAGTCTTCGAAAGGGGAATAGGTGTAATCCTGGTCCTCAGAGTGTTCTGAGGTAATAGAAGCCTGGTCTGAGGAAGGGTAGTCTTCCTCTAATCTGGGTCTTTTGTCAGAGGGGGGTTGAGAACCCCTGATAAGAGTAATCAATTCCTCAGCCATTTTAAGCATCTAGTTTTTAGGCATGGGGCCTTGAGAGGAGGTCTGATGACCCTGTTTTTTAGTTTTCATGGCTGCTTTAGATTTAGTGAAAGATTTAATGGAGAAGGTGGAAGGCCTGAAGACGCCTTTAGAAATGGCAGGCCTGTATAAATTCTGAGTTTCCCCGCCAGGAGTGGCGTCGGTATCTGCAGTAGGAATGGGGACCGAGGAGCCTGCGACCTCGGGCACCGAAGTCACCGGTAATGTAGTTTCATTGGTAGTCAGGGGCTGCGTAGGCATCTCGCTGAGAACCGGTAGTCGGCCTAAGCGTGTTCTCAGTACTCGGTGCGGACCTCAGATGTCGGTCCTTATCTTTGCGTCTTTTGCTCGAAACTGGAGTCGGAGTATCCGACCAACTGATATAATTAAATTTTTTGCCAAAATAATGAAGGGCGAACTCCGCCCGGCGCTTAATAGCGCGCTTGTTGAATCTAGCACAAAAACGGCAGGCCGAGACGTCGTGGTCTGGGCCTAAGCAAGGTATACAGAAAGAGTGGAAATCCTTATGCGGTATTTGCTTCCCACAAGAAATGCAATTATTAACTTTGTCTGACATCGGTCTGAGGCAAGAAAAGTTTCCCCAAAGGGGTACTTAGCTTTAAAGAAGACTTCGGCTGAAATACTTTCGTAAATCTCAGGAGCTGGCCGACCGGCACTTGCGAACTGCTTCTGCTTCGGGCACTGCGCAGCAAGAAAGACTGAAGAAAATGGTGTCGGCTGCCTCTTTTATACCTCTGCCACACTGACGTCAGGGAAGAAGCGACGACAACCGACGCCAGACCTAGGCTTTGGAATTCGGCCGACCGAGGACCCGCCTGATGGCAGGATAACCCATCTGTAATGACTACAGCTGTATGCACGAGGAACATCATACAGATTTCTTCTATCCCTCCTAGTCAAAGCCAGATTTCAGCTGCTTTTTGTAGTTTCTAAACTTATCCCCTTCCCTTTACTGCCCCTTACCCTACTTTAACTAGGGGTACATACAGGACTGTGTACTTTTAAGTGTGTCAGGCTGCTGCTACCTGCCCCTCACCGTACTCAATACACACAGTATCCTAAATGTGCCTCCCACCCATAATTTCCACAATGCCTTGACCAATTATAGCATCATGTGCTAAAAATTAGGTACCCAAGCTATATTACTAGGCAAAGGCCCAGGGGCCCTTACAAGCCTAGCCAAGAGTTTATTCCTCCCCAAAAAAAATCCTCAATCAGCACCTGTCGCCCCTGTCAATGAGGGACTCCGGTGACACCCCCTGGGACAAATTTGTGGTTTCCCATCCACTCATTAAGGATGCGCTTGAAGAGGATCGGCAATGTACTTTGTTTGACATGTATGGAGAGTCTTATTCCAGAGACGGGGTAGTCTTTGGGAGACAAACCTGTCTCTCTAACAGGCTTTGTTAAGTTCACATATTAGCTTTAAGCCTTTCAATTGAGTAATGTACGAGGGTTAGACTTATGGATATGGAGCATTTCTAGTAGAGCAGGATCTGAAATTGCCTTGTAGGCGAGACACAGATAACCTTTGAGCCACATAGGACAGAGGTTGGAGATCATGGATTCTCTTTGTGAGGTATTTCTGTGGCCTTTCCAATTGGTGCAGGTGTTTGGAGAGGGACATACCAAAAGAGCCACTGTACTCAAATATTGGTCTAATAAGGAAAGAGTACAGAGAGGTAATAATTAGAAGTTATGTCCTTACCATAACGTTCCATGTGGAGTGTTCATCTCGCCTTTGTTCTTACACCTGGATTCGGAGCCGATCCTCGGCTCCGTGTCAGCCGCCTGCAAGCTCTGCATCGAGAAGAAGCTCGAGACCAACCTAACTCCCACCATCCCCCTCTGCCTTTACCTCAGATCTAGTTTGCAAGCAAACCAGCAGTCAGAGAGAGAACACACTCATGCAAAAACTACATAAATGCAAGAACACTTATATCTATATATATACCTATGTACATCATATATATACAACCACTGCGAATGCAGAAGCAGAATAACCCAGACCAGGCACCAAACTGAACGTTCTTCCTGAGGGTGGGAGGGTGGGAATGTAAGAACAAAGGCGAGATGAACACTCCACATGGAACGTTATGGTAAGGACATAACTTCTAAATGTGAGAGTGTTCGATCTCACCGTTTGTTCTTACACCTGGGTAGCGTCCCTAGCTCCATGTTCCTGAGGAACTCACGGGAGAACGTTCTTGAGCACAGTGGAACCAAAGGTTGCCCTGTCCCTAGAAACCTTGTCTACTTTGTAATGAGAGATGAATGTATGTGGTTTAGACCAAGTAGCAGCTGCACAAATAGTGTCTAATGGTAGGCGAGCTCCATGAGCCAGGGATGTAGAGAATGATCTTGTAGAGTGTCCCTTGGGTTTGACAGATAAAGTTTGATTTGAAGAATCATAAACGAATATAATGCAATCAGTTAGCCATTTGGAAAGGGTTCGTTTAGTAACCGCTACACCTTTCCTGCTGTCAGCAAAAGCTACAAAAAGTTGATCAGATTTCCTGTGATCCTTTGTTCTATCCAAGTAAAATCTAAGCTGCCTATGGACATCCAACTTGTGTAACATATACTCCAATTTATTGGAGTGATTTTTGAAAAAGGTAGGTAATTCAATGGATTGATTAATGTTATTAATAGAGCAAACTTTGGGGAGAAAGGATGGATTAGTGCGAAGAGATACTCTGTCCGAGTGAAAAATCAAATAAGGGTGTTTAATGGAAAGAGCCTGAAGCTCAGATACTCGCCTAGCAGATGTAATGGCTACCAAGAAGAGGGTCTTCCACGACAAAAACTTCAATGGACAAGAGGAGGCTGGCTCAAAAGGGGGTAACATCAATTTAGATAATAAAAGGTTTAGATTCCAAGGCGATGTAGGAGTTCTAACTGGTGGTCTAATATGGAAAGACCCTTTTAAAAAGGCCTTACAAAGTCTGTGAGCCATAATAGGTGCCCCACATTCTTCCACATGAAAGTTGGAAATGGCAGCCAATTGCACTCTTAAAGTGGCAGGAGACGCTCCTTGGTGGAACAATTCTGTTAAAAACTCCAAGATCTTATTTAACAGAGCTATGACAGGGTCCAAGTGCTGTAAATTTGCCCAGAATACAAAACGCTTCCATTTACTAGTATAGGTCTTTGTAGTGGAAGCTTTATGAGAAGCCACTAGTATATTCTGAACTGCAGGTGAGAGAAGATCAGACCTGGCTAAGAAGGGAAGCAGAGCAGCCAAGCTGCTAGATGGAGTGACCAAAGCGAGGGGTGGGGAACCCCTGACGAGTGAGTCAGTAGATCTGTCTCTGGGTCCAGGATCCAAGGTCCCCGAATGCGGTGTGCCAGAAGAAAGGGGAACCAAATTTGACGAGGCCAGAATGGGGCAATGAGGATTATCGTCCTTTGCAGGTTGTTGGCTTTCTGCAGAAACTTTGCAATCAGGGGGAAAGGAGGAAAAGCGTATAGGAGACCCGGGGGCCAATCGTGAATCAGCGCGTCCCTGGGGACTTCCCCTGGAGGGGGTAATAGGGCAAAGTAGCTCCTGCATTTGGCGTTCATTGGAGACGCAAAGAGGTCGCAGGAAGGCTGGCCCCACTTGCGAAAAATCTTCTTCGCAACTGACTGTTTGAGGGACCACTCGTGAGGCAGCAGTATTGCTCTGCTCAGCCTGTCGGCTATGACGTTGGATGACCCCGGGATATGCGTTGCGATCAGAAAGCGACCCGTGGACTCCGCCCATTGCCAAATTCTCATGGCCTCTCTGCATAGCTGATAAGACTTGGTTCCCCCCTGTTTGTTTATGTACCAGACTACGGACAAGTTGTCCGTCTGAACTGCAATAGTCCCCAGAGGAAGAAGGGGAGCAAAGTGTTGCAACGCTAGAAACACTGCCCTCAACTCTAGAACATTGATGTGCAGATTGTACTCTAAATTGGTCCATTCGCCTTGGACTGTCTGTCCCTGAAAGATGCCCCCCCACCCTATCAGGGAAGCGTCCGTGGTCACCGTAGCTGTCGTGGGTAGCACAAAAGGTCTTCCGCTGGAAAGGTTGCAAGTCTGAAGCCACCAGACTAGGTGTGATTTGCATGTGTTCGTGATCAGAATTTCGTGTGTCAGAGGTAGCTGTTGGAACGACCATTGTGCAAACAGTAGCCATTGTAGAATTCTCATGTGCAGTCTTCCCAATGGTATCGCAATGAGAGAAGCTGCCATGAGACCCAAAACCTTCAGAACCAGTCTTGCTGGGGATTTTCTGGATGACAGAAGAAGAGATATGTGGCTTTGTAGTGAGGCTATCCTTTCTGGAGGAAGCCTTAGAATTAAATGATGCGTATCCAATTCCGCTCCTATGAATAAGATATGCTGTGATGGCTGTAGTAAAGATTTTTCGAAATTTACGGAAATTCCGAAGTGAACACAAAGCTGTAGAGTGTAATCCCTGGCCTGTATCAGTTGACGCTGGGTGGTGGCAGAAAGGAGCCAGTCGTCCAGATACGGAAACACCTGGAATCCTAGGCGTCTCAGGTGAGACGCTACCACTGCCATGCATTTGGTGAAAACCCTGGGGGCTGAGGTCAGACCAAAGGGCAGGGCTCGAAACTGAAAGTGACTGGCTCCCAGCCGGAAGCGCAAGTGATCCCTGGACGCCCTGGCCATTTTGATGTGGTAGTATGCGTCCTTCAGATCTATTGAGCACATCCAGTCGTCCTTCTGTAAGAATGGAAGGATCGATTGAAGCGTGACCATTCGGAACTTCTCTTTCTTGACGAAGGTATTGAGGTTGCTTAGGTCCAGAATCGGCCTCCAGTCCTCTGTCTTCTTTGGAACTAAAAAGAACCTTGAGTAAGTTCCGAATCCTCTTTGGTCCGCTGGGACTGGTTGGATGACTCTTTTTTCTAGCAGCTTTGAAATTTCTATAGCTGCTGGGTCTCGCAGATGGGGCGGCACATCTGGGAGTCTTCTCTTTGGAATGGGGGGGGGGGATAGGAAGGGTATTCTGTAACCTCTGGTAACAACGCTTTTTACCCAGTTGTCTGAAGTAAGATTTTGCCAGGCCTGAGGGTATAAAGCTAAGCGACCCCCGACTGCCTCCAGAGCAGGACAGTCGGGCCTCCTCTCAGGAGTGCTGGAAAGGCATTCCAGGGGGGGTATCCCTGTCACCTTGGTTTTGCGGACCCCCTCTGCCGCCAGGGCGGTATCTTCCACCTCTGCCCCCTCCTCTGCCTCTAGAGGGGGCATCACCCTGTGTGCCTGGGAAAGATCCTTGGGGTTTTCGAAACCACATTTTTCCACCGCGTTGCCCTTTGGGGTACGGTCTGGATGGGGTGGAAAAACGGACTCCGACAGCAGACAGTCTTTCCCTCCTGCTCACACCGGGTAAGGGTCTCCTTTACTTTGGGGCCAAAGAGAGTGGCACCGTCAAATGGGGCGTTAGTAAAGGAAGACTTGAAGGCTTCCGCAAATGAACATAAGCGCATCCAGGATTGTCTACGAAGAGCAATCGCTGAAGCTGCTGCCCTACTCGATCCTTCGGCTGCATATGAGATCAGCCTCATGGACGAGTTTACAATGGATGTAAGGGTATTGAGTTGTGCTGTAACTTTCTCTGAGACAGCAGCATCTGTAGTACCCTGGAGGGTATCTCCCAACTCTTTGATTAGATCCCTCTGTAGCCGTGTGAAGTGGGTCAAATAGTTCAGGGATCGCATAGAAAAAGCCGCTGAACTAAAAATGCGCTTCCCGTACCTGTCCATAGTCCTAGAATCTCTGTTAGGGGGATGGACAGATGAGGAAGATTCCAACATCTCCTTTTTCATGGCCGCTGCCACCACCATAGCGTCCACTGGAACTCCCTTTGTTAGATAAGCCTTGTCTTGGGGTGCAGTAATATACTTATTAGGCTTTCTAGGGACTGGCTCCACCGTGTCAGGCGTCTCCCACGCCCTTCGAGCAATCAGCTCCATTAACTCATCGAAGGGCGGAGTGACCCAGGAGGAGGAAGGGCGAGCACCAAATGCCTTCAGCAAGACTGACTCATCCTCAGAAGGGGGGAGGGATTGCCAATCACCTCTCTGCTTTAGGATCTCCAAGATGTCAGAAAAAGAGACATCTTCTGAGGGTGACTTTGGGGACCCTTCTGACTCATCCAAGTCAGTGTCGGATGTCAAAGATTCTTGTGGAGAATCTAAGTGCCTCCTCTTACACAATCTTTTCCTAGGGACTTCTTCGGGGGGGGGCATCCGAAGAAGCCTCCGAGGAAGAGTGGGCACCCTCCAGGGGTGGCTGAGACACAGGTGCTCGACGCTTAGATGTAGCCGTGGGTGCAGAGGAGGATAACGGTCCTTTATGGGGAGGAGAAGCTGCTTCTGCTGATGTGGTTGTCTGGGTAGACAACACCTTCCTCATGAGGTCGAAGGCCCCCGGGTCCCAAGTCGAGGTATCTCCCGGTTCCGAAGAAATGGGAAGAATCCCCGAAACAGGCACCGAAGGCATCGACCCCGAGAACGGAACCGAGTCGATCCGAGCCGAGGCCCCGAGAGGGAGCGTCGGAACCGAAACATCGGTCCGACTCTCGGTCCCGGAACCAAGGATGGATCTTCGGCTCCGAGACTCCGGTACCGGGTCCGACGGAGTTGAGGTGACCGGAGCCGACCGAGAAAAGGACGGTTCTGGCACCGAGGGCTCCACAATCAGCAGATCAGCTTCTTCCGGCTCCGAAGACTGGACAGGTCTCGGAGGAGGAATGGATGGAGATAATGGAAGGCCTTCAAGTCTCGACACCAATTGAGAGGAGACCGAGATGAGTTTGGATAAGGCCGTATTCTCCATTAACTTCTGCACCACGCGGTCTACATCAGTGTCGGAGAGGGGTTTGGAAGAACGCGTCGAAGGAATCGAAGACGGAGCTGACCTCAGCAGTGTCGGGGGAGGGAGCTCCGTCACCGGTTCCAAGACTCGAGGCTCGGAAACTGACAACAGTTGAACACTCGGTCCCGAAGTCTGTGGAACCGGTGATCGAACTTTAACTGAAGAGCTCGGAGCCGATGACCTGGACTCCGACGTCTTCGATTCCTTCGAGGATTTGGATGCCTGGTCTGAAGCATCCAGAGCCTCTTGAAAAGTAGGTTTTAACAAACCCCTATCCATGAGTTTCCTGCGCCTATCTGTCATGACCCTCCCACTGAAAGAATGACAAATTGAACAGTCTTCTTGCAGATGGAGTGGGCCAAGACAGTAGACGCAGGAACTATGATAGTCAGTAACTGACATCTTTTGCCCACACTGGCAACGTTTAAACCCAGACTTAGCTTTTTCAGACATCTTAATAAAGCTAACAATAGGGATAGTAAAAAGTAAAAGTCAAGTCTAGTATGAATGTCCAATCCGGTTAATTTGTCCAATCCAGTAAGAAAAAGTCTATCCGGTAGTCAACTCCTGTAAAGGGTGGGATAGGCCCCGAGGGAAACTCTAATAAAGTTAAAATAACTTTAACTGGAACCGAGAAAATCCTCGAGACAGTATCACACACACACACACAGTCAATAAACAATGATTTAGAAAAACTAATACTCAAGAAATACAAGAAAAAATCTTTAAATCTTAGCTTTAGGTGCTCGAGCTCGATCAAGTGATGCGAACGCTGCAGCGGCAAACTAGATCTGAGGTAAAGGCAGAGGGGGATTGTGGGAGTTAGGTTGGTCTCGAGCTTCTTCTCGATGCAGAGTTTGCAGGCGGCCGACATGGAGCCGAGGATCGGCTCCGAACCCAGGTGTAAGAACAAACGGCGAGATCGAACACTCTCACATCCTTTTTTCTGGATGCAATCCCTTTACTTGATGAACCAAGTAAAAGGCTTTTCTGACTACTGCCGCTACATGATGGTCAAATGTGAGATTGTTGTCAACCTGTGTACCCAGGTCTCTCACCACACGTTGTGTGCTTAGGGGGTTGCCCTTGATGTGGTAATCAATATGGGCTGTGTTTTTGCAGAGTGTACATTTATTTGCATTTAAATTAAGGCCCTGACTTTGCACCAGTCATTTGTTGCTGTGAGACCCTCTTGTAGTATGTTAACATCATTTGGGGAGTGAATGACAACATCCAACTCACAGTCATCTGCAAACTTGGTCAGCCACAGGCCTTTTGTCTTTGCCTGGACCTCTAAGAAGTAGATGCCAGTGGTCCGAGGACAGATCCCTGGAGAACATCACTAGTGACAGGTCTGCTGTCAGAGGTGGTTGCACCTATTTTGACCTTGTCGGTCCAATTGGTGAGCCAGTTGGCCACCCAACTGATGAGATAGGGATTTACACCAAGCTGTGCTAGCTTTTCAATGATGTCCGAGTGGGGGGATTGTGTCAAAGGCTTTGGCCAAGTCATGGTAAGTTGTATATGCTGACTTTCCCTCATCCAGTGCCGAGGTGATAGCCTCAAAAAAGTCAACCAGGTTCAACAGGCAAGATCTGCCCTTGACGAATCCGAACTGGGTGGGGTCAAGTACTTTGAGACTGCCTATGTCCTTGTTTATGTCCATAATAATATGCTCCATGGTCTTACAGATCAGGCTTGTCAAGTTAATGGGGTGATACTTTCCAGGGTCAGTAGTGGCACCACCTTTGTGCAAGGGATGATAATGGCAGTTCTCCACTCTGCTGGAATGAAGCTTATACTTACGCTATGGTTGAATAGGGTGCTCAATGACAATGCTAGTTCTTGCTGCAGATGTTGCAGAATACAGCCTGGGATACTATCAGGTCCTATGGAAGCTTTCATAATTTCTTTTACATTTACAAATACAAGGTCTCTTACAATTGTGACCATGCCCTCAGCATATGAGAGCACATTTAATCCCTGCTCACTGACCTGACAAATACCATACACTTGGATAATATAACAGTGGCACTAAGATATAGCTGTGTAAAATCTTATTATAATCATAGATGTCCTTCTCTTCCATGTTGCAGTATTCTTAGTGTGGGATTCCTCACGTCAGGCAACCTGAACGTCGGCTCCTATACAAAAACTTAAGCCTGGTTGCTGTAGGACGTCACACGTCGGGCCATAAACCAGGGACCTTAAAAGTGACATCTGCACGCACAGACCTCAGAACTTAAATGCACAGTCAGACATTCCAGTAGAGAGAGCCAAATGTCAACAAGAAGTGCAAAGTGACATTTACTGGTTAGTCTGACCATAGTCTATGGGTGCCCTAGGGTGCTCTTTAGACAGGACAACAAGAAAAAGGGGGATAGGTGGGGGGAAATACTGCAACATGGAAGAGAAGGCCATCTATGGTTATGGTAAGATTTTTACACAACTATTCTATTTCGTTCTATTCCTATGTTGCAGTATTCTTAGTGTGGGAGAGTGCCACAGCTTAGAGGGAAGGGTGGAGGTAGAGGTAGCTGATTCCAGAAAGTCCTGCAGGATTGCCCAAACAAACCCTGCCCTGGCTCGGGAAACATGGTCCAATTTGTAGTGTCTGGTGAAAGTGTGTATGGTGGACCAGGTGGCTGCTTCCAGAAAGTACAGTTGTGTACACTTACCATAAATGTAGATGTTAGAGTGTGTATTCCCTGTTGCAGTCATTACATTTGGGTTATCTGCCTGCAGGTAGCCGTAAACTGGCTTGAATACCAGAGTCTTGGATTCCTGAATCAGATGCTGTCTCTTCTCCCATGACGTCAGGTCATCAGGGGTATAAAACATGCAGCAGACGCCATTACATCAGTTTTTCTTGCCCCAGATGTCAGGTGCCCCCATAATGGGAAGCAATTATATGTTATGTTACACCTCCAACAAAAAGCAAATATACCAGAAAGCTCAAATACACCAAACAAGAAGGAAAGTTAGAGCCAAGCGAAGTCAGGGGGCTGGAGGGAGGGAGGGTAAAGTACAGTTTTGTACCTACCATAAATGTAGATGTCCGAACTGGATAGCATCTGCAGTCATAACAAATGGGTTGCCCTGTTGTCAGGCAGCCCTTCGGTCGGCCGGATTCCAAAGTCTGGGTCCGGCTTCGGCTGATGTCGCACTTCACCCGACGTCATCTCTGCTGGTCTTCGGGTATAAAGGCATCAGCTGACGCCATTTTCCTCAGTGTTTCTTGCCCCAGATGCCAGTTGCCCTCTTGGAAGGTTAAATTTTGGATAAATGCCAATGTTTCCAAAAAGGTAGAAGGCAAACACAAAAAATAAGCATGTATGTACATATATACAAACAAATACACCATAAGAGACTCCCCCCCAGCTAGCTATTAGGTGGGTAAATACCCTAGGAGTACCACAGAGGGGAAGGAGGGTGGGTAATCCTGACTGCAGATGCTATCCAGTTCGGACATCTACATTTATGGTAGGTACAAAACTGTACTATGTCCTTCATGGATGCATCTGCAGTCATAACAAATGGGTAGAATACCATAGCCAAACTAGGGGTGGAGGAAGAAAAATTATGGTGTAGTTAGGATCCCTTGCAGTACAGCAGTGGCAAACCCTGCTCGGGATCTAGAGTATAGAGGTAAATTATAATGCTTGGCAAATGTATGCACGGAGGTCCAAGTAGCCGCCTCAATAATGTCCTTGGTTGCCACTCCTCGTAAGAAAGCTGTGGTAGTGGCTGTAGCCCTTGTAGAATGAGGTCTTATGTTCTGTGGAATTGGTTTTCCATGGTAGGAGTAACAGAATCTTATGCAATTTCCTATCCATTTGGAGATTGTCTGTTTGGCAATTGCTTTTCCTTCCCTTCCTGTTGCATAGGCTACTAAAAGCTGGTCAGTTTTTCTGTTACTTTTGGTTCTGTCCAGGTAGTAGCGTAACTGCCTATGTACATCCAAGGTATGCAGCAGTCTTTTCCCCCTGTTCTGTGGATTGGGAAAGAAGGTAGGTAGGTGGATTGCCTGGTTTAAAGACACTCTGGATACCACCTTAGGCATAAATGTAGGATTAGTTCTCATGGACACCCTATCTTGATGGAAGATTAGGAAGGGTTGCACTGCCATTAAGGCCTGTAGTTCCGAAACCCTCCTTGCTGAGGTAATTGCCAGCAGGAAAGCAGTTTTCCATGACAGGTGTTGCAGATCTGCTGTTGCTGCTGGTTCAAACGGAGGAGTGTCAACTTTTCTAGCACAAAGTTCAAGTCCCATGCTGGTAATGGTGGTTTCCTAGGAGGTTTTACATTCTTGATCCCTCTGAGGAACTGCCTGAGTAGAGGATGCGAAAAGACAGGTGGATCAAGCTGTATTCTGCTGAAATAGCTGATGCATGTATCTTGATGGAGGAATAGGACAGGCCTGTATGTAGAAGCTCTGCCAAGTACTCCAGAATGTTAGCAATATCTATGTTGACACATCTTTTCCTCTTTCAGTACTCCAAATGACAAACCTTTTCCATTTTCCTGCATAGTTCCTTCTTGTTGAAGGTCTGCGGGCTTCAAGGATAATGTCTTTAACCCTTTGGGAAAGGTCTGGGTTAGTTGCTGCTATGTGATGTTCCAGGCAGTCAGTTGCAAGGTTTTTAGGTTTGGATGCATGATGTTGTAGTTGTTCTGAGTTAACATCAAAGGCATCAGGGGTATTGACCACATTCTCTCCCGAGACATGCTCCTCAGCAATAGGTACCAGTGTTGTCTTGGCCAATTCGGAGCTATCAGGATTATCCTTGGACGTTCCTCTTTGATTTTCAGTAGTACCTTGTGCATCAAGGGAAGAGGTGGAAATGCATATGCTGTCAGGCCTTTCCAGCTGAAGGATAGAGAGTCCACCTTCCATGCAAGTGGGTGGAATGTCCTTGTGCAGAATTTTTTGAGCTGGTGATTGAGTGGGGATGCGAACAGATCTATTTGTGGCATTCCCCATTCCTCTGTGATGGCCTTGAAGATGTCCGGGTGTAGCATCCATTCGTGAGCATTCGAGGTGGTTCTGCTTAACATGTCTGCTAGGGTGTTCTCTTTTCCCGGCACAAATATTGCCTGTAACTGGATGTTGTAGCTGAGAGCCACATTCCAAAGGTCCAAAGTCATGCTGCATAGGGGGTATGAATGAGTGCCTCCCTGTTTGTTGATGTACCACATGACTGTGGTGTTGTCTGTCCTTATCATCAAATGGCCTTCTTTGAGGAATGGTCTGAATTTTTGGATTGCCAGTTTTACTGCCAGCATTTCATTTTGGTTTATGTGCAGGTGCAGCTGGTCTTGAGTCCACAATCCTTGTATGCATTTGTCCAGCATGTGCGCCCCCCATCCTAGGTCTGAGGCGTCCGTTGTGATGGTTTGGCTTGCTCGAAAGTTGTGGAAGGGTAAGCCTGGGTTTGACTGGCATGCTTGCGCCCACCATAGGAACTCCTGTTTTAGGCATGGGATTAGTGGGATTTCTGTTTCTAAGCAGTGTCTGTGCCGAGACCATAAATTCTTTATGTACCACTGTAGCTTTCTCATATGCAGTCTGGCATGTGGGACCAAGATTATGCATGATGCCATGAAGCCCAAGGCCTGCAGAACTTTTCTTGCTGTTAGTTTGTTCTGCTTTGTTAATGCCAAGAAGTAAAGAGGAAGTTCTTTTTGTTTTTCTGCAGTTAGGAATGCCATCTGTTTTACTGTGTCCAATTCCGCGCCCAAGAATGTTCTTGTTTGGGATGGTATCAGCCTTGACTTTTGTAAATTGACTGTGTATCCCAGGGCTTGTAGCAAGTAAATGACCCTTTGTAAATCTGTTGTCAGCTTGCTTTTGTTGTCCGCTTGTAACAGGCAGTCGTCCAGGTATGGATAAATTTGGATTCCCTGTAGTCTGCAGTGAGCGATTACTGATGCCAGGCATTTTGTGAATACTCTGGGCAGTAGATAAGCCAAAGGGCAATGCTGAGAATTGATAATGCTCTGATCCTGCAAGAAATCTGAGGTATCTTCTGCAATTTGGTCGAATGGGGACGTGCAGGTATGCCTCCTTGAGATCTAGAGTTACCAGCCAACACTCCTTGCCCAGCATGGGAAGAAGTTGCTGTAGGGTCAGCATTTTGAATTTTGGGACAATGATGTATGTGTTTAAGACGGACAGGTCGAGAATAGGTCTCCAACTTTTCTTTTCTTGGTACTAGGAAGAGTCTGGAGTAGAATCCTTTGCCCTGTTCTGTTATTGGTACTCTTTCCACACCTCTCATCTTTGTTAATTTCGCTATCTGCTGTAGAGCTTCTATTTTTTGATTTGGAGGTAGGTTTGGCATTCCTCTTTTTACTGGTAAGGTGTGGAAGTGGAACCGGTAAGCCTTGGTCTATGGTTTGCAAAATCCACTTGTCTTTTGTGATATAGTGCCAATTTTTCGAAAATAAGGCTAACTTTCCGCCTAAAGGTGCTGCTATTTGCTCCCTGGTAGGCGGTGTCAGAGCCAAGTCACTGTGATTGTCCTGTTGCAGTGGCAGTGGTTGTGTCTGTGCCTCGGTTATTGCCTTGCCACTGTCGTCCTCTGTAGGCACCTCCTCTGGATTGATTTCTGCCTTTAGAGCATCTATTCCTGCCCCTTTGGGATTTTGTGGAGTCTGGAAAGGACCAATTTTTGGCAGGCCAGTTCCTGCTAAACCTTGGGGGCTGAACCTGTAAGAAATCTTTAACTGTTTGTACAGATTTTGCCTTTTCTTCCATTTTCTTCATTACTTGCTGGGCAGGTGTACCAAATAGACTGACCTTATCCATAGGAGCATCTAACAGCTTTGCTTTAACATGATCCGGTAAGACCTGTTCTTTCAACCATGCATGCCTTCTTATCACTGTGCCAGTCATGGCTGATCTAAATGAAGCCTCCAGTGCATCATAGCCACATTTTAAGGAATGGTTACTAACCTGTTGGATGTTATTCACCATTTCTAATACATATTTCTTATCTAAGGATTCATCAGAGGACAGTTTTTTTAGTTAACTGATCAAGCATAAACTCTTGGTATTGGATCATATGAAACTGACAGTTTAAAGCTCTAGCTGAGAGAGTAGCAGAGGTGTAAACTTTTTTCCCCCTCTCTAAGGACCTGGATTCCCTTTCAGAAGGAATAGGGTTTTTTTGCTGTGGTCGAGGCTACTGCCTTAGGCCCCTGGGATATAGTTTCGGGATCTGCAAGTGGGGCCTTGTATAGGTGGTGATGAGTGTCTGGCACCCTGTAAAATCTATCTGGTTTGGCAGGGGCTGGAGGTAAAGAATCAGGAGCAGTGCAAACATCATTAAATGCATCATCCACAACAGGCAGTACAGGAGGTATAGCTAAGGGCCTATGTTGTGGTAAGTGCAGAAAAGTCCTAAGCCTTTTTCTTGAATCTGAGAAATCTTGTCCCTGCCATTGGAATTGTTCTCTCATGGCATGTAAGGTTTCCCCAAAGGAAAATTCCTCTGGTGGAGAGGCAGCTGGAATGGATTCTTCAGCATCTTCATAGGTAGAGAAAGGAGCCTCTGGCTGGTCTGTAATGTCTGAGTCATCCGCAGAATCATCAGAGGACACTGGCTCGGGGGGCTCTGCTCTAGGTCTATTTTCTGGGGGCTGAGAGGCCCTGTCTGGGTGAGATTGGGATCCCCTAATTAAGGATATTAAATCTTCTGCCAGAGTAAGCATTTGTGAACTTGAAGTGGGTCTGTGTGAAGGGGGCTTAACAGGCACTGATTGAGCAGATTTGGCTGCTTTAGCCCTGGCAAAGGCCTTAATAGACATGGCTGCAGGAGGCCTAGCAGCACCACGTGCTGGGGTAGAGACATCCAAAGGGATGGCGTCTGATAAATCACTAGGAACCACAGTTGTAGGTAAAATTTCTGAGGCCGATTCAACTAAGGTAGCAGGAGCCTCAGTAGTAGTCATGGATTCGGCTGAAGATTGATCGTTTTCGGTTTCGCCGAAACCGTTACACTCGCGGCTTGCTTAACCGTGGTTTCGGCCCGCGAGTGTCGGTCTTTTTCTTTGCGTTTAACAATTTGGGTAGTCGGAGGATCCGACGGCATAATGTACACAAAATCTGAGCCGAAAAACTGTTCAGCAAACTCCGACCGACGCGCGTCGTCGGTTGAAGGAAGCACAGGCCGAACAGGCTGCTACGTCGTGGTCTGGGCCTAAGCAAGGCAGACAGTAAGAGTGGAAATCTTTATGAGGTATTTGTTTCCCACAAGTTAAACAGTTATTGACTTTTTCTGACATCGGCTGAGGCAAGAAAGAGTCCCCAACGGGGTACTTAGCTTTTAGAAGTCTTCGAAGTAGTATTCGGTAGTAGTAATCTCTGGATCTGACCGACCGGCACTTGCGAACAGCTTCTGCTTCGGGCGCCACGCGGCAAGAAAGACTGAGGAAAATGGCGTCGGCTGATGCCTTTATACCCGAAGACCAGCAGAGATGATGTCGGGTGAAGTGCGACATCAGCCGAAGCTGGACCCAGACTTTGGAATCCGGCCGACCGAAGGGCTGCCTGACGACAGGACAACCCATTTCTTATGACTGCAGATGCATCCATGAAGGACATCCAGGACTGCAGCAGTGAATACACTTGAAAATCTTCATTTATGGTAAGTGTACACAACTGCACTATATTCTTCGTGTTTCACTGTTGCAGTCATTACATTTGGGTAGATTCCCAAAGCTAAGGAAGGAAGGAGGACGTTTGAGAGCATTAGGACCAGCTATCAAGCCCTGCAATACTGCAGTGGCAAAACCAGCTCTGGATTTAGAAAAAATAGGCATGTGGCAATGCTTGGTGAAGGTATGTACAGAGCTCCAGGTAGCAGCTTCTAGGATGTCCCTGGTAGGGGACCCCTCTGAGAAAGGCTGTAGAGGTACATGCAGCCCTGGTGGAATGTGATCTTATCCTCTGTGGGGTAGGTTTTCCATGGTGCTTATAGCAGAAATGAATGCAATGGGCTATCCATTTAGAAATGGTTTGCTTTGAAATGGCCTTCTCCTCTGCCCGTGTAGCAAAGCCAACTAGCAGCTGTTTAGATTTTCTGAGAGGCTTAGTCCTGTCCAAATAAAATCGAAGTTGTCTGTGCACGTCCAAAGAGTGCAGAATTTGTTCTCCTTTGTTTTGTGGATTAGGGAAAAAGGCAGGCAAATGAATGGGCTGATTTAGGGCCATACTAGACACCACCATGGGCATGAAGGAATGATTGGTCCTGAGGGAAACCCTGTCTACATGGAAGATAATGAAAGGCTCCAGTGCCATGAGGGCCTGTAATCCAGACACTCCTCTTGCTGAAGTGATGGCTAGAAGGAAGGCTGCTTTCCAAGAAAGGAATTTCAACTATGCAGTTGCAGCTGGTTCAAATGGAGGGAGAGTGAGCTTTTCCAATACAAAGTTAAGGTCCCAGGCTGGAGTATGGACTCGTCTGGGGGTTCTTAAATTTTTAGCCCCTCTGAGGAATTGCTTTAACAGGGGCTGAGAGAAGAGGGGAGGTTTAGCATTATAATGTGCTGAAACTGCAGAGGCATGAATTTTAATTGACAAGAAGGATAGGCCCTTGTGGAGCATTTCTGTTAAGTACTGGAGAATATGAGGTAAACTGGACACCGTAGTGCCCGTACCCTCCGTCTGGCTCCAGGAACAGAACCTTTTCCACTTTTCAGCATAGGATTTTCTAGTACTAGGTCTTCTTGCTTCCAGAATGACCTCTAGCAGCTGCTTACTGAGGGATGCTATTGGAGAGCTCAAGGAATTAGCCAGGCTGCAAGGTTCAGGGTTTGAAGCGGAGGATGCAGAATCTGCCCCCCCCCTGCTGGGACAGCAGGGAAGGTGTCTAAGGTAGGTGCCATGGATCCAGCAGTATCATGCTGCGCAAGAGGGGGTACCAGTGCTGGCGAGGCCAGTCTGGTGCATTAAGAATTGCCCTTGGTTTGTCCTGTTTGATCTTTAGCAGAACCTTCGAGAGGAGGGGAAGAGGGGCAAAGGCATAAACCGAGAGGCTTTCCCACGTAAAGGACAGGGCATCCACTTTCCAAGCTTGACTGTGGAGAGTCCTTGTGCAGAATTTGCCCAACTGGCAGTTCTGGGGGGAGGCAAACAGGTCTATCTCTGGAGTCCCCCATTTGTTCCTCAAGAGGTTGAATATTTTTGGTTCCAGTTTCCATTTGTGTGGGTCCATGAGATTTCTGCTTAGGTTGTCTGCCAATGAATTTAGCTTGCCTGGCAGGAATTGAGCTTGTAGGTGCACTTGGTAGCTCAAGGCAGTGTTCCACAGAGCCATGGCTAGTCTGTACAGAGGGTACGAGTGAGATCCCCCCTGCTTGTTTACGTACCACATAACTGTGGTGTTGTCTATCTTTACCAATAATTGTCCTGGAAGGATGTGGTCCTTGAAGGCAGTCAGGGAATTCTGTACAGCTAACATTTCTTTTTGGTTGATATGCAGGTGCATCTGACTCTGGTTCCATAAGTCCTGAATGCACCGCCCTGCTAAGTGAGCCCCCCCATGCATAGTCTGATGCGTCTGTAGTCAGGGTTTGGGTGGCAGGGGGTAGATTGAAAGGGTGCCCCTTGTTGAGATGGCAGGCCTCTGCCCACCAAAGGAACTCTGTCTTTATACAAGGAATGACAGGAATCATTGATTCCAGGTCCTGAGAATGTTGACACTTTAGGCTTTTTAGATACCATTGTAGTTTCCTCATATGCAGTCTTGCATATGGAATTAGTAGAATGCAAGAGGCCATGAACCCCAGGGGTTGCAGGATATTCCTTGCAGATAGCTGGGTCTTTGTGCCAGTAGTTTGAAGTAGGCTGTCAAATAAACTTGTTTCTCTGGCGTGAGGTAAGCCATCTGGGAAGTTGTGTTCAAGCTTGCTCCCAGGAATACAATCTGCTGGCAGGGTACTAGATGAGATTTCTTTTTGTTTACGGTATATACTCCAGCTAGGTTAGAAGTTTCTTTACAGATGCCAGATTTTTTAATAGCATGTCCTGGCTTTCTGCCTGAATCATTAACTTTTTGTGGTTGGTGACAGTGGAATTATAAATGACGGTCATTATTTGCTATAGGTGACAACTTTTGGAGTCAGTTTTACAAATAATGGCTATATTCTACTGTTTAAGCTGTTCTGTCGAGTCTGGAGAAGCAGTCAGTTTTGTAGAAGATTGCTGCTTGAAGAATTAATGGGACTTGTTTAGACTACACACTTGGACATTACTGATACTGGGTAGGTTTTCCTGCTGGCTGAGTTGAAACAACGGTCCACTTCCCACAAAAACATGGCTCCAGTAAGACATTCTGGTACATTCTTAGAAGCCTACTGAAGGATACTACAGGTATGAACCTTCTATCCTACATTAAACCTTGAACATACCTACCTGGTGAAAGGACTCCCTGCAGACCAAATCCATTCAAGTCTACTATAGCATAAAGACTTGCCGTCCTGCTTAATGAACCCTGTTCACTAGGAGGCAAGAAAGCATGTGTTAAAAGTGGTATTATTTAAACACTTGCTTAATATCTAATGTACGTACTATATGCTACCTTAGCCAGGATACCCAGCAGCCATTCTCTCCCCTCTCTATCCCCTAGCATTTAGATCCTTTATCACTTCTGTGCTGTCTCCTGAAACTATTCCTTAAGAGCCTTCCCTAACCCTGATATATCTCTATGCTCACTTGCCTCTGTTATTACTCTAACTGACCACTAGATGGCATTCTAAACTAGGTCAGTACGTAACTCTTCCATTCTTCCCTGATCTCCATAGCTTTTTAATGTTTCTGTCCTAGGCTTGTGAACTTTCTGCCCTATCTCTACCTGCTACTCACTGCTTACTTTGCTTTGCTACTATTTACCTTCATGACCAATATTACCTATCCCCCTTGACCTACCCTGTCTCAACTAAGGAACTCAGTAATCAACTGCTTACTGTTAGTTTTTGGCTGACTGGCTCACTTACCTGTCTGAACCCACTCCGTTCGCCCTACGGGCTCACTCCGCTCCCCTACCCTGCCCCCAATTCCCACCCGCCCCAGTGCATCTACATTTATACCTAACAAACTCCTCCTACCAAACCCACTATCCAATCACAGTCCTCTTCCAATTCCCCCTCCCCCTATTCTCTAATCCGAGAACACTCCACCTCTCTTTCCCCTCCCACTACTACTCCCCCCACTACAATTTTCCTATATCCCTACACACTCATTCTTCCATTATCCTTGCCTACAATATCTAACTCTCTCCATTCACTTCTAGACCTTCCCTTCTCAACTAGCATTCCACATTATTCTTCTCTTCACTGTACATTACCCTACCCTATCCTAACATGCCCTACCGACTCCCCTTAACTATTCAACTCCCTAGCTCCCTTCTCATCTTACTAATACCTCTGTATCTTGCAACTTCTTACTCCCATAATGCTCCTCCATTCCTCCCTCCTACTCAAACTATCCCTAACCCCCAACCACAACCGCTCCAACTCCCTCACTTTCACTCCATATCCTCCTCCCTTATTCCACCCAACCTATTGCATCTTTTTCATCCCAAACTATTCTATACCTCAACTAAAACTCTCTCTCTGAAACTCCTGCTAAACCCTAACAAATACCTACTATACAAACCTTACAGACCAAAACGAATCACCTACAATGTCCTAGCCTCATCTGGAGACATTCATCCTAACCCTGGCCCTTGCCTCAGTACAAACTACTCCATCCCTCCACCCTCTTCCTCACCTACAACAAATAACACTCCCCACCCTTTCTCTTCTCCTCCCACTTCCCCCCTTAGCACTCTGAAGATCTTCACTAACAATGCCCAGAGCCTTAACAACAAATGTCACCATGTACAAGCCTGGCTTAATCACAATCAACCCGACATCCTAGCCATCTCTGAAACTTGGCTAAAACCCCATATCAATGACTCTGAAATATTACCTCCTGGTTACCATACCCTCAGAAGTGACCGTTTAAACAAAAAAGGCGGAGGCTCTGCTCTAATTTACTCCAATCTTCTCTCTCTAATTCCTCTTCAAATCCCTACCCCTAATTTCAAAAATTCTGAAATCACAGCAAGCCTTCTCCGATTAAATAAACATAAAAATATCTGCTTCATTTCCTTATACATCTCCCCAGGCAACAATATCTCCACCCTTGAAGATATTCTATACTGGGCCTCAACTCAAATAAAATATGAAACCTATATTCTTGGCGATGTCAATATCGACTGGAATAAAATTAACACACCATCCCCCTCACTTTCCATTAACCTCCTAAACTTTACCCAAGTAATCTCTTAAACTACTAGCCCTAACAAAAATCACCCCCCAGGGTCCATCTTAGATTGGATTCTAGTCTCCCATCCAAACAAAATCACTCTCTATGGCACTATCCCTGACACCTTCAGTGACTCCCTGCCTTCATCCATCAATCAAGTAGCTCCATCCAACACCAACATCTCTACATTCAAACTCGTAACCTCAGCAACTTCAACCCCTTATTTTTTTCTAACATCTTTAAACAAATTAACTGGCAACCTCTAAATACCCTCCCACTCGACAATGCTGTTGAGCATTTTAACTCTATCTTCCTAGATACTCTTAACTCCCTAGTCCCCTAAGAAAAGTACAGTTTTGTACCTACCATAAATGTAGATGTTCGAGTGCTAATACAGCTGCAGTAATCACAGATGGGTTCTCTGCCATCAGGCGGTCCCTCGGTCGGCCGAATTTCAAAGTCTAGGTCCGGCGTCGGTTGTTGTCGCTTTCTTTCCTGACGTCAGTGAGGCAGGGGTATACAAGACACAGCCGACGCCATTTTCTTCAGTCGTTCTTGCCCCAGATGTCAGGTGCCCCCAGAAGGAAGGCAATACATAAATTATATTTATATACATGAAATGCAATATAATCAAAAATCAATAGTTGCAAGCAAATATACCATAGAAGGATAACCCCATCAGGTTGTATGAAGAGGGGTTAGGCCCTAGGCCTTTACCAAGAGGGGAAGGAGGGAGGGAAAACTGTACTGCAGAGGTATTAGCACTCAAACATCTACATTTATGGTAGGTACAAAACTGTACTATGTTCATCGTGCATACAGCTGCAGTAATCACAGATGGGTAGAATCCCAAAGCTACGCACAGGGTGGTAGGCACTAGGTGGAACTGGGATGAGCCAGAATGCCCTGCAACACAGCAGTGGCAAAGCCTGCTCTAGTTTTGGAATATAAAGGCAGGTGGTAGTGTTTTGTGAAGGTATGCACAGAACTCCAAGTGGCTGCCTCCAAAATATCTTTGGTAGGAACTCCTCTGAGGAAGGCTGTAGAGGTAGCTGTGGCCCTGGTGGAGTGGGATCTGATGCCTGTAGGGACAGATTTTCCATGATAGGAGTAACAAAACCGTATGCAGTGGCTTATCCATTTTGAAATAGTCTGTTTGGAAACTGGCTTCCCTTGAGCTCCTACAGCATAGGACACAAATAGTTGTTCTGATTTCCTGAAAGGCTTTGTTCTTCCCAAATAATAACGTAGCTGTCTATGGATGTCTACGGAGTGTAGGAGCCTTTCCCCTTTGTTTTGAGGATTGGGGTAAAAGGTAGGTAAGTGTATGGCTTGATTTAAAGCTACCCTGGATACCACTTTAGGCATAAATGACGGGTTGGTTCGAAGGGAAACTCTATCCTGATGGAAGATGAGAAAGGGCTGCACAGCCATGAGGGCTTGTAGTTCCGATACTCTACGAGCTGAGGTAATGGCCAGAAGGAAAGATGTTTTCCAGGACAAGTATTGCAAATCTGTTGAGGCAGCTGGTTCAAAGGGAGGCAATGTTAATTTTTCTAGAATGTAATTAAGATCCCAGGCTGGTATTGGTTTGTTTCCTTGGTGGTCTTGTATTCTTAGCCCCTCTGAGGAACTGTCTTAAGAGTGGGTGAGAGAATACGGGTGGATCCGTGTTGAATTCTGCAGAAATGGCTGAAGCATGGATTTTTATGGAGGAAAATGAAAGTCCACTGTTCAGCAGCTCAGCTAGATACTGTAATACCTGAGGCAAATTCAGTTTTTTAGGGTCCTGGCCTTTTTTCTCATTCGAAGAGCAAAACCGTTTCCATTTTGCGGAGTAAGCCTTTCTAGTAGATGGCCTTCTGGCCTCCAAAATGACATCCTGCACCTCTTTGGGGAGTAAAGTCTGTTGTGGTGTTAAGAAATTTTCAATGCAGCGAGATTGAGTGTTTTCAGCTGACTGTGAAGAGTTTTGTAGCTGTGCTGAGTCAGCAGAAGAGGCATTAGAGGTAGGGGCCAGGGAGGAGTATGTGTTAGGCTCCTCAGTAGTGGGTACCATTGTTGTCTTGGCCAGTCTGGAGCAATCAGTATCATCTTCGGTCTGTCTGCTCTTGCTTTCAAGAGCACCTTTGGGCAGAAGAGGCAGAGGTGGGAAAGCGTAAACTGTCCATGCTGTCCAACTGAATGAAAGGGCGTCCACTCTCCAGGCCTCTGGATGAAAGGTCCTTGTACAAAACCTTTCCAATTGATGATTCCTGTGGGAGGTGAAGAGATCTATGTCTGGCCTCCCCCACGCTTGGATTTTATTGTAAACACTTGAGGATGCAACTTCCATTTGTGTGGATCTGTCATATTTCTGCTTAGATTGTCTGCCAGCATGTTTTCCAAGCCTGGCAAGTACTGTGCTTGAAGTTCGATTTGCCATTCCAGAGCCAAGTTCCAAAGTGTCATGGCTAGTCTGCACAGGGGGTATGAATGTGTTCCTCCTTGTTTGTTTATGTACCACATTACTGTGGTGTTGTCTGTTCTTATCAATAATTGTCCTGGATGCAGGAGGTCCTTGAAAGCTGTAATTGCATTTATCACTGCTAGCATTTCTTTTTGATTGATGTGAAGGTGCTTTTCCTTTTGGTACCATTTGCCCTGAATGCACCTGTCTGTCATGTGCACCCCCCAGGAGTAATCTGAGGCGTCTGCTGTGATGACTTGATTTGCTTGAGGCTTGCAGAATGGAAGACCTGTGTTTGTTTGACATGCTTGGGCCCACCATAGAAATTCCTTTTGCAAACATGGAATTATTGGTATTATTGTTTCCAAACTGTGGCTGTGTTGAGACCATAGGTTTTTTAGGTACCACTGAAGTTTCCTCATATGCAACTTTGCACATGGGATTAAAAGAATGCAAGATGCCATGAAGCCCAGAGCCTGCAGGATTTTCCTTGCAGTAAGCCTGGTACAATTTGCTAGTGTTTTGAAGTACTGAGTTAGTTGCCCCTGTTTTTCTGGCGTAAGATAGGCCATCTGGGTGTTTGTGTCCAAGTTGGCACCCAGGAAAGTTATTTTTTGAGATGGTGTTAGCCTGGATTTCTCTTTGTTGATTGTGTATCCTAGAGAATTCAGTAACCGTGTTGCATAAGCCAGATGTTCCAGAAGTATGTGCTTGCTGTCCGCTTGGATCAGGCAGTCGTCCAAATAAGGGTAAATTTGTATCCCTTGAAGTCTGCAGTAGGCAACTACTGATGCCAGGCATTTCGTGAATACTCTGGGTGCAGTAGATAAGCCAAAGGGCAATGCAGAGAATTGATAGTGTATTGAACCTGCAAGAAATCTGAGGTATCTTCTGCAGCTTTGTCTGATTGAGACATGCAGGTATGCCTCCTTGAGGTCCAATGTTACCAGCCAAAACTCCTTGCCCAGCATGGGAAGAAGCTGCTGTAATGTGAGCATCTTGAATTTTGGTACGAGTAAGAATGTGTTTAGGATGGATAAGTCCAAAATGGGTCTCCAGTCGGTTCCTTTCCTTGGTACCAGAAATAGCCTGGAATAAAAACCTTGACCTTGTTCGTGAGTAGGTACCTCTTGAATAGCTTTCATGTCTATGAGCTTTGAAATTTGTAGTTGTGCCTCAGCCCTTTGATTGTGTGGCAGGTTTGGCATGCCTGTCATTTTTGGGAGAGTGTGAAAATGAAATCTGTAGCCTCTGTTTATAACGTCCAGGATCCATTTGTCTGTTGTGACAATATGCCAATTTCTTGTAAATAATGCCAGCTTTCCTCCCAAGGGTGCTGCCAGCTGACACTTGCTTGGCATGGAAAGGAGGAAGTCATTGGGTTTGTTTCCTGTATTGTTGTGCATTGTCTTCGCCACCTCTTGGTGCTGGAGTTTGCCATTGCCCGCCTCTATATGATCCTTGTGATTGCCCTCTGCCCCTTGTGCCTGTATCTACCTCTTTGGGGCTTGTCCGTGGCTGGAAAGGACCAGTTTTTAGAAGGCCAATTTCTGCTAAAACGTGGTGGTTGAACCTGTAGAAAAGCTTTGACTGTTTGTATAGATTTGGCTTTTTCTTCCATTTTCCGTAGTATCTCCTCAGCATTAGTACCAAATAGCACATCCTTTTGTAAAGGAGCATCTAGTAGTTTAGCTTTCACATGATCAGGCAAGATTTGTTCCCTAAGCCATGCATGTCTACGAATGACTGATCCTGTAACAGCAGCTCTACTTGAGGCCTCTAGGGCATCATAGCCACATTGTAAAGTGTGTTTACTCACTTGTTCTGCACTATGCATCATATCCTGCAACTCCTTCAAATCTGGTTGTTCAGGTTGAGACATTTTATTTCTTAATTGTGATAACAGAAACTGCTGATATTTAAGCATATGAAACTGACAATTTAAGGCCCTCATTGCTAGGGTGGCCAAGGTATATACCTTTTTTCCCCATCTTTCTAAGGATCTTGACTCTCTTTCTGAAGGTAGTGGATTCTTAGCAGTAGAGGCCTTCATTCCCTTGGGGCCTTGAGAAATGGTTTCAGGGTCAGCATTATGGCTTTTGTAAAGAAATTGGTGAGAGTTAGGAACTCTGTAGTACCTATCAGGCTTGACTGGGGCAGGAGGCAGGGAATCCGGATTAAGACAAGCCTCCGAATAAACATCATCAAGTACGTCCAAGACAGGAGGTATCGCCAGAGGTCTGTGTTGAGGTAACAAAAGAAATTCCCTAAGTCTTTTCTTGGAATCAGAAAAGTCTTGGCCTTCCCAATGGAAGTGTTCCCTCAAGGTGTGCAAGGTTTCCCCAAAAGAAAAATCCTCAGGAGGAGATACAGAAGGAATGGACTGCTCTGCATCCGAGTCTTCAAATGGGGAGTAAGAGTATTCCTCTACATCAGAATGTTCTGAAAAAATGGAGCCCTGATCAGAAGAGGGAGAATCTTCCTCCACTCTGGGCCTCTTGTCTGGAGGGGGTTGGGAACCCCTGACAAGAGTAATTAAATCTTCGGCCATTTTAAGCATCTGCTCTTTAGGCATGGGGCCTGGGGATGGGCCCTGTGCAACAGGCCTCTTGGGATGCCTGGCTGATTTGGACTTAGTAAAGGCCTTAATGGAAAAGGAAGATGAAGGTCTAAAGACACCATGGGTGGAAGTGGACCTGTCCACATTAGGAGGCTCAACGCTCACAGTGGCTTCAGTGGTTGTAGTCTGGATCTGGGCCGAGGAACCTGCGGTCTCAGTTACAGAAGACACCACCAAAGAAGTGTCGTCGGTAGTCAGGGACTGCATAGGCGTCTCGCTGAGAACCGGACCACGTGTAGCCGGTTTTGGCATGGTGTCAGTGGGGACCGCAGACCTCGCGTGTCAGTCCTTGTCCTTGCGTTTTTTGGTCAAAACGGTAGTCGGAGTCTCCGACGACATTTTATAATCAAAGGCTGTACCAAAAAAGTGTTGGGCGAACTCCGCCCGACGCTTAATAGTTTATTGAAAGTAGCGCAAAAGCGACAGCTCGAGACGTCGTGGTCTAGGCCTAAACAAGGTATGCAAAGGGAATGGAAATCCTTATGCGGTATTTGCTTCCCACAAGAAATACAATTGTTAACTTTTTCTGACATCGGTCTGAGGCAAGAAAAGTTTCCCCAACGGGGTACTTAGCTTTAATGAAGACTTCGGTTTCCAATTTTTCGTAAATTCAGGAGCTGGCCGACTGGCACTTGCGAACTGCTTCTGCTTCAGGCACCGCGCGGCAAAAAAGACTGGAGAAAATGGCGTCGGCTGTGTCTTATATACCCCTGCCTCACTGACGTCAGGAAAGAAAGCGACAACAACCGACGCTGGACCTAGACTTTGAAATTCGGCCGACCGAGGGACTGCCTGACGGCAGAGAACCCATCTGTGATTACTGCAGCTGTATGCACGATGAACATCAAGTGAATCAAAACTAATTCTGCACCATGGTCACAGAGACAAATCCTGGAAGCTCTATCAGAAAAATAAATTGTCCTCTACCTTACTCCTATATACCCAACTCCGCAACCAAGTAAAAAAAACTTATTACCAAGGACAAAAAAAAACTACTATAATAAACTCCAGTCCAATAACAATAAAAACCCAAAACAATTCTGGAAATCAGTCAATTCCCTACTTCATCCCGGATCTCAAAACAACCCTTGCCCTGACCCTAATCTATCCGACAGTGAACTGAGCTCCCACTTCAATACCTTCTTTACTGAATCCATAGCTAAGCTAACCAAAACATTCCCTAATAACAACCCACCTAACTCCCTTTTCACTTCACAAAACAACCCAAACAACAATCCCCTCAATTTCCATCTCAAACCTGTTTCCACCACATTTATAAAAAAGCTTCTATCCAAGCTAAAGCCATGCTCTAATGCCCCTGACAACATTCCCTCTTCCTTCCTCAAACATGCAGCTGAAGGTATCGCTCTCCTAATTAGTATTCCGATTAATAGATCCTTAAATGAGTCATACGTACCAAAACTCTGGTGTTCAGCCTACATCCTACCTCTTCACAAAGGAGGCAAAAACACCACTATTTCTAACTTCCGCCCCATCGCACTACTCTCTCCAATATCTAAAATTCTAGAAAAATGTGTCCACCACCAACTTTTACCTTATCTAATTCAAAATCACCTCCTAACACCCACCCAGCATGGCTTCCGTCCTGGCCACAGTACCATAACTGCCCTACTATCCTTCCTAGAAACTGACAATCAAGCACGAGACTCTGGACTCATAGCCACAGTACTGCTAGATCTTTCAAAAGCCTTTGACACCATCTCCCACATTCACCTTCTTCATCATCTGGCTAATCTCAATCTCTCCCCGAATACTCTTTCCTGGTTCTCCAGTTACCTATCTGATAGATCTCAAGCAGTCAAATGGAAGAACTCCTTCTCTTCCTTCTTGCCTACACCTACTGGCGTTCCTCAGGGAGTCCATCCTTGGAACCATGCTTTTCAACATCTTTATAAATAACCTTCACACCTTCATCCCTGACACCACAGTCATCCAATATGCTGATGACGCTACTTTGGTCTGCTCTGCCCCAAACTTTCCTGAACTACTGACCAAAACCCAATTAGCCTTTACCACTACAGAGAACTGGATGCACCAAAACCACCTTTCTCTTAACTCCAATAAATCCAAAATACTAATTTTTCTCCCCTCCAAGGTTTCCTCTTTGGACAAAAACACTTTCAATGTCCTAAGCCAAACCAACACTGCCATTGAAGTGGTCCCCTCTGCAAAACTCCTTGGCATTACCATAGACGAACACCTCAAATTTGATCTTCACATACAACAAAACAAAGAAAACCCACCAAAAGCTAGGTATGCTATATAGGAACAATCACTTTCTTTTCATCTCCACTAGGCATACCCTGACAACCACCTACCTCCTACCTTCCCTTCTATATGGAGCTCCTCTTCTAACCAATTTGTCTGTTACCAACACCTCTAAGCTTGCTATAATAAGATCTCTAAATTTGCCACCAAATCCAAAACATCAACTCACCACTGCCTCAGCCTTCACTCTCTGAACTGGTTAGAACTCCCTAGCCACCTAGACTATCTACAACTAACCACTGCTCATAAACTAATATTCTCCCCTGATAAATGCCCAGCCATAAAGGACATCCTTCCTCCATACATCCCTAACAGATCACTGAGATCTGAACACCAAAACCTAATCTCCATTCTTAAACCCAAACGACCCGCTGGCCAGCTTTTACTCTCCTTTTCTCTAGGTAAAAAATGGAACTCTCTGACTCCTTCACTTAGGACTATACCCAACACTGAATCCTTCAAAACTCAACTTTTTCTTCACCTATCTTCCAAATGGAAATGCTCCTGCTTTCACCCCACTTAAATTCTAGGGACTCCCCACTAAGCTCTCCTTACCCCCACTCCACTATACTCTCATACTTATTTCTCAAAAGATCCAGAACTAGCGGACTTTAATTGACTCCAAGCATGTAAATATTGTTTCATCAAACCCCCCCCCCCAAAAAACACTCTGTCGTCAAGTTGTTAAACTGTCTCATAATGTATATTACACTCTGCAACTCTCGAATGTATGAACCCTACTCTTGTATTTCACTTTGTAACCTTTATTTTCTATTTTGCAACCTATACTGTATGGTATTTCACTTTGCAACCTTTATTTGCATTTTGTAACCTATATTGTATTATACTGTTCATGGAGCTTTTCTCCCCGGGCCTCCACTGAAAATGGGTACTTCTTGGCCCAGTGGACTTCCCCGGTAATCAAACTGAAAATAAATAAATACAAATCGATCGTCCAGGTATGGGTACATTTGAATATTTCTCTGCCTGCAAAATGCAACGGCTGGAGCTAGACACTTTGAGAGTACCCTGGGCGCAGCAGATAAGCCAAAGGGAAGTGCAGAGAACTGATAGTACATGGAGCCTGCTCTGAAGCGTAGGTATTTCCTGCAAGATTCCCTTATCGGAATGTGCAGGTAAGCTTCCTTTAAGTCTAAGGTTGCCAATCAGGCATCTTTGTCTAGCATAGGAAGCAGCTGTTGAAGTGTTAGCATTTTGAATTTTGAGATTACCAAAAAGGTGTCTAGAACAGAGTGGGGTCCAGGATAGGATGCTAGGAGTGGTCTTTTCTGGGTACTAGGAAAAGTCTTGAGTAAAAACCTTGTCCCCTTTCTCCTGCTGGGACAGGCTGAATAGCCCTGATACTTAGAAGAGAGAGAGCGTGCTGTTGAGTCTCTGCCCACTGATTTGGGGGTAGGTCTGGCCAACCATTTGGGGTTGGTAAGGAGTGGAAGTGGAATCTGTATCCTTGGAATTCTATTTAAAACCAATTTGTCCTGGGTAATGAATTCCCAGTTTTTTGCATGCAGGGCGAGCTTTCCTCCTAAGGGAGCAGGCAGTTGGGCAGGGCTTGGAAGGGTTAAGGTTAAGTCATTGTGACATTTTTCCATAGGGGGTGTCTTACTACTTCCAGCATTGGAAGTGGGAGCCCCTCACTGCTTCAGCCTGTGTGTAGCCTGAGACTGCAGCCTAGGTGGTCTGCTGTTCCTGGGTTTGGACTGAGAAGGCCTGGAAGAGACTGGAAAGGACCAATTCTTAGAAGGCCAATGCCTACTAAATCTGGGAGGCTGTACTTGAAGGAAATCTTTAACAGTTTGCATAGATTTAGCTTTTTCCTCCATCTTTTTAAGGGCTTCTTCTGCTTTGTTAACAAACAGGCGGTCTTGGTTTAAGGGAGCATCCCGTAATTTAGCTTTAACATGATCTGGCAAATTTTGCTCCTTAAGCCAGACATGCCTTCTAAGTACAGACCCAGTGACAGCAGCCCTGCAAGATGTTTCTAAAGAGTCAAAACCACATTGCAAAGTATGTTTACCAACTTGTTCAGCAGAATGCATTAAATCCTGTAATTCTTCACGTTCAGCACAGTCAGGAATCAACATAAATTTCTGTTTAAGTAGTCCCCATAATATGCTGCTGATACTTTAACATATGAAACTGGCAATTTAAGGCCCTAATGGCCAAAGTAGCAGAAGTGTATTAGATTCGTACCCCATCTGTCCAAGACCCTGGAATCTCTATCAGAGGGGGAAGGGTTGTTGGCAGCAGTAGCTTTAATACCTTTTGGTCCTTGGGAAATTGTCTCTGGATCTGCAGTAGGATTCTTGAAGAGGAACTTGTGAGAGTCAGGTACTCTACACCTCCAGCTCCCAGAAAACCTGAGAGGTATTAAAAGTGTCTGGGGCCAGGCTAAATTACAAGAAGTCATCATCTACAATGTCCAGAACAGGAGGGATAGCTAAAGGCCTGTGTTGAGGGAGGAGTAAGACTTCCCTAAGCCTCTTTTTGGAGTCAGAGAAATCCTGGCTTTCCTGGCAGAAATGCTCCCTAAGAGTGTGCAAGGTTTCACCAAAAAAAAAATCTTCTGGAAGGGAAGCAGAGGGAATGGAATCCTCTGCATCAGAATCCTCATAGGTAGATGAGGGCAAATCCTGGTAATCAGAAGAAACAGAAATTTCAGAATCCTGATCAGAATAATCAGAAGGAAAATCAGTTCTAGGTCTCTTACAGGAGGAAGGCTGACTTCCCCTGATTACAGTAATAAGGTCTTCAGCCATTCTAAGCATTTGTTTTTAGGCATATGGGCCTGACCATGCGGTTTGGACGTCGGTATTCTAGGCGTGGGTCAAATTTTAGGCCTTGATGAAGAAGATGACGTCTGTTTGAAATGCAAATCTGTAGGCCTGAATACACCCTCAGAAGCCGGCTGCCTGCACAGCGGCTCCGGACCCATCCAAGGTAGAGACATCCGCAGGTTCCATAATTGAAGAAGTATCTCATGGCATACCGGACTCTGAATGGGTTTCAGTAGAGGCCTGCGAATCTGACAGGTATCAAGGGCTGCGAAAATGCCTCACAGAGTACCGGCGACCTGGCGACTAGCTTAATGGAAGCATCATCGGCAGTTTTGGACCTATGCGGTCTGTCTCTGTCTTTATCTTTATGTTTTTTTAGAATATCGGTAGTCGGATGGCTTACCAAAGCCATTTCTGGACAGTTAAACAGAGTACCAAAATAATTTGCCGCGAAAATAGACAGAGGACGAATAGTTCGGGAGTTGAATAAGGCACAAAACTGACAGCGAGGGATGTCGTCCTCTAGGCCTAAGCAAGGAATGCAGTACGAATTAAAATCTTTATGAGGTGTTTGCTTTCCACATGTAATACAATTGTTAACTGTTACTGACATCGATTAAGAGCAAGAAAAAGGATCCCATCGGGGTACTTAGCTTTTTTCGAAGACTTCGGTTCTGAAACTCGAAAACAAAAATTTCAGGAGTTGGCCGACCGGCACTTGCAAACTGCTTCTGCTTCGGGCACTGCGTGGCAAGAAAGACTGATGTAATGGCATCGGCTACATGTTTTATACTCCTAACGACCTGACGTCATGGAAGAAAAGATGGCATCTGATGCAGGAATCCAAGACTCTGGTATTCAGACCCCCTTAGGGGGAGGTTTCCCATGATGCTTGTAGTAGAAATGGATGCAGTGTGCTCTCCATTTGGAAATTTGTTTTTGGATATGGCTTTGCCCTCTGATCCTGCAGCAAAGCTAACAATTGCTCAGTCTTTCTGAATGATTTTGTCCTGTCTAGATAGAATCTGAGCGGTCTGTGCACATCTAGAGAGTGTAGTATCCTTTCTCCCTTGTTTAGTGGGTTATGGAAAAAGGTGGGCCAATGAATGGATTTGGTTGAGAGCCACACTGGGCACCACTTTTGGCATGAAGGATGGGTTAATCCTGAGGGACACCTTGTCAGCATGGATGATGACGAATGGCTCTACAGCCATGAGTGTTTGTAGCTCGGATACTCTTCTGGCTGAGGTGCTGGCCAGAAGCAAGGCCATCTTCCAGGAGAGAAACAAACTCTGCTGAAGCTGCTGGTTCAAAGTGGGGTAGGGTGAGCTTTTCCAACACAAAGTTTAGATCCCAAGTTGGGGTAGGTGCTCTTCTGGGTGGCCTCAAGTTGCTAGCCCCTCTTAGGAACTGTTTGATGAGAGGGTGTGAGAAAAATGGTTGCTCAGTGTTGAAATGAGCAGAGATAGCAGAGGCATGAATTTTAATAGAGGAAAAGGAGAGACCTCTGTGTAGTAGGTCAGCTAGGTAATCCAGGATGAGAGGTATGGAGGGCTGTGCCGTATCGGCTCCCTTAGCCTGGATCCAGGTGCAGAACCTTTTCCATTTGTCAGCATAAGACTTTCTGGTGCTACGGTGTCTGGCCTAACGTATAACATCTAGTACCTGTTTACTGAGATTGTCAGCTTGTTCAGTAGTCAGGGAATAAGCCAGGCTGCCAAATTGAGCGTCTACAATTGGGGATGCATGAATTCTCTTCCCTCTGGGTTAGGAGGGTTGGGATTTGAGGGAGATGCCATTGTGGCAGAGGGGAAAGGCTTGTACAGCAGTGGGTATTCAGTGCTAGCGGGGCCAGTCTGGAGCAATTAGAATTGCCCTCAGTTTTTCCTCTCTTATTTTCAGCAGTACCTTGGTAATGAGAGGTAGTGGGGGAAAAGCATAGACCGAGAGGCTGATCCACTGGAAAGATAGGGCATCCACTTTCCAGGCCCTGCAGTGAGGCTCCCTGGTGCAGAACTTGCTGAGCTGAAGGTTGAATTAGGAAGCAAAGAGGTCAACCTTCAGGGTGCCCCATTTCTGAGTTACTAGGATGAAGGTTTTTTGGTTTAGCTGCCACTCGTGTGGGTCCAGAAGATTTCTGCTTAAGTTGTCTGCCAGAGAGTTTAGACAGCCTGGCAGGAATTCTGCTAACAGGTGTAGTTGCATGGCTGAGGCTGTGTGCCAAAGGGTCATGGTGAGCCTGCAGAGAGGGTAGGGGTGAGTCCCTCCCTGCTTGTTGATATACCACATCACCGTGGTGTTGTCTGTTTTGATCAGTAGAGCCCCTGGGGAAAGAAGTGGCCTGAAAGCTGTCACTACATGCTGAAAGTACAGTTTTGTACCTACCATAAATGTAGATGTTCGAGTGCTAATACAGCTGCAGTAATCACAGATGGGTTTTCTGCCATCAGGCGGGTCCTCGGTCGGCCGAATTCCAAAGTCTAGGTCCGGCGTCGGTTGCTGTCACTTTCTTTCCGGACGTCAATGAGGCAGGGGTATATGACACACAGCCGACGCCATTTTCTTCAGTCTTTCTTGCCCCAGATGTCAGGTGCCCCCAGTAGGAAGGCAATACATAAATTATATTTATATACATGCAATGCAATATAATCAAAAATCAATAGTTGCAAGCAAATATACCATAGAAGGATAACCCAAATCAGGTTGTATGAAGAGGGGTTAGGCCCTAGGCCTTTACCAAGAGGGGAAGGAGGGAGGGAAAACTGTACGGCAGCTGTATTAGCACTCGAACATCTACATTTATGGTAGGTACAAAACTGTACTATGTTCATCGTGCATACAGCTGCAGTAATCACAGATGGGTAGAGTCCCAAAGCTACGCACAGGGTTGTAGGCACTAGGTGGAACTGGGATGAGCCAGAATGCCCTGCAACACAGCAGTGGCAAAGCCTGCTCTAGTTTTGGAATATAAAGGCAGGTGGTAGTGTTTTGTGAAGGTATGCACAGAACTCCAAGTGGCTGCCTCCAAAATATCTTTGGTAGGAACTCCTCTGAGGAAGGCTGTAGAGGTAGCTGTGGCCCTGGTGGAGTGGGATCTGATGCCTGTAGGGACAGATTTTCCATGATAGGAGTAACAAAACCGTATGCAGTGGCCTATCCATTTTGAAATTGCCTGTTTGGTAACTGGCTTCCCTTGAGCTCCTACAGCATAGGACACAAAAAGTTGTTCTGATTTCCTGAAAGGCTTTGTTCTGTCCAAATAATAACGTAGCTGTCTATGGATGTCTAAGGAGTGTAGCAGCCTTTCCCCTTGATTTTGAGGATTGGGGTAAAAGGTAGGTACGTGTATGGCTTGATTTAAAGCTACCCTGGATACCACTTTAGGCATAAAATGGTGGGTTGGTTCGAAGGGAAACCCTGTCCTGATGGAAGATGAGAAAAGGCTGCACAGCCATGAGGGCTTGTAGTTCCAAAACCCTACGAGCTGAGGTAATGGCCAGAAGGAAAGCTGTTTTTCAGGGCAAGTATTGCAAATCTGTTGAGGCAGCTGGTTCAAAGGGAGGCAATGTTAATTTTTCTAGAATGTAATTAAGATCCCAGGCTGGCACTGGTTGTTTCCTTGGTGGTCTTATATTCTTAGCCCCTCTGAGGAACTGTCTTAAGAGTGGGTGAGAGAATACGGGTGGATCTGTGTTGAATTCTGCAGAAATGGCTAAGCCATGGATTTTTATGGAGGAAAATGAAAGTCCACTGTTCAGCAGCTCAGCTAGATACTGTAATACCTGAGGCAAATTCAGTTTTCTAGGGTCCTGGCCTTTTTTCTCATTCCAAGAGCAAAACCGTTTCCATTTTGTGGAGTAAGCCTTTCCAGTAGATGGCCTTCTGGCTTCCAAAATGACATCCTGCACCTCTTTGGGGAGTAGGGTCTGTTGTGGTGTTAAGGAATTTTCCATGCAGCGAGATTGAGTGTTTTCAGCTGACTGTGAAGAGTTTTGTAGCTGTGCTGAGTCAGCAGAAGAGGCATTAGAGGTAGGGGCCAGGGAGGAGTATGTGTTAGGCTCCTCAGGAGTGGGTACCAGTGTTGTCTTGGCCAGTCTGGAGAAATCAGTATCATCTTCGGTCTGTCTGCTCTTGCTTTCAAGAGCACCTTGGGCAGAAGAGGCAGAGGTGGGAAAGCGTAAACTGTCCATGCTGTCCAACTGAATGAAAGGGCGTCCACTCTCCAGTCCTTTGGATGAAAGGTCCTTGAACAAAACTTTTCCAACTGATGATTCCTGTGGGAGGCGAAGAGATCTATGTCTGGTCTCCCCCACGCTTAGATTATCTTTGTAAACACTTGAGGATGCAACTTCCATTCGTGTGGATCTGTCATATTTCTGCTTACATTGTCTGCCAGCGTGTTTTCCAAGCCTGGCAAGTACTGTGCTTGAAGTTCGATTTGCCATTCCAGAGCCAAGTTCCAAAGTGTCATGGCTAGTCTGCACAGGGGGTATGAATGTGTTCCTCCTTATTTGTTTATGTACCACATTACTGTGGTGTTGTCTGTTCTTATCAATAATTGTCCTGGATGCAGGAGGTCCTTGAAAGCTGTAATTGCATTTATCACTGCTAGCATTTCTTTTTGATTGATGTGAAGGTGCATTTCCTTTTGGGACCATTTGCTCTGAATGCACCTGTCTGTCATGTGCACCCCCCAGGCGTAATCTGAGGCATCTGTTGTGAAGACTTGATTTGCTTGAGGCTTGCAGAATGGGAGACCTGTGTTTGTTTGACATGCTTGGGCCCACCATAAAAATTCCTTTTGCAAACATGGAATTATTGGTATTATTGTTTCCAAACTGTGGCTGTGTTGAGACCATAGGTTTTTTAGGTACCATTGAAGTTTCCTCATATGCAGCTTTGCACATGGGATTAAAAGAATGCAAGATGCCATGAAGCCCAGAGCCTGCAGGATTTTCCTTGCAGTAAGCCTGGTACAATTTGCTAGTGTTTTGAAGTACTGAGTTAGTTGCCCCTGTTTTTCTGGCGTAAGATAGGCCATCTGGGTGTTTGTGTCCAAGTTGGCACCCAGGAAAGTTATTTTCTGAGATGGTGTTAGCCTGGATTTCTCTTTGTTGATTGTGTATCCCAGAGAATTCAGTAACCGTGTTGCATAAGCCAGATGTTCCAGAAGTATGTGCTTGCTGTCCGCTTGGATAAGGCAGTCGTCCAAATAAGGGTAAATTTGTATCCCTTGAAGTCTGCAGTAGGCAATTACTGATGCCAGGCATTTCGTGAATACTCTGGGCGCAGTAGATAAGCTAAAGGGCAATGCAGAGAATTGATAGTGGATTGAACCTGCAAGAAATCTGAGGTATCTTCTGCAGCTTTGTCTGATTGGGACATGTAGGTATGCCTCCTTGAGGTCCAATGTTACCAGCCAAAACTCCTTGCCCAGCATGGGAAGAAGCTGCTGTAATGTGAGCATCTTGAATTTTGGTGCGAGTAAGAATGTGTTTAGGATGGATAAGTCCAAAATGGGTCTCCAGTCGGTTCCTTTCCTTGGTACCAGAAATAGCCCGGAATAAAAACCTTGACCTTGTTCGTGAGTAGGTACCTCTTGAATAGCTTTCATGTCTATGAGCTTTGAAATTTGTAGTTGTGCCTCTGCCCTTTGATTGTGTGGCAGGTTTGGCATGCCTCTCATTTTTGGGAGAGTGTGAAAATGAAATCTGTAGCCTCTGTTTATAACGTCCAGGATCCATTTGTCTGTTGTAACAATATGCCAATTTCTTGAAAATAATGCCAGCTTTCCTCCCAAGGGTGCTGCCAGCTGATACTTGCTTGGCATGGAAAGGAGGAAGTCATTGGGTTTGTTTCCTGTATTGTTGTGCACCGTCTTCGCCACCTCTTGGTGCTGGAGTTTGCCATTGCCTGCCTCTATATGATCCTTGTGATTGCCCTCTGCCCCTTGTGCACCTGTATCTACCTCTTTGGGGCTTGTCCATGGCTGGAAAGGACCAGTTTTTAGAAGGCCAATTTCTGCTAAAACGTGGTGGTTGCACCTGTAGAAAAGCTTTGACAGTTTGCATAGATTTGGCTTTTTCTTCAATTTTCCGTAGTATCTCCTCAGCATTAGTACCAAATAGTACATCCTTTTGTAAAGGAGCATCTAGTAGTTTAGCTTTCACATGATCAGGTAAGATTTGTTCCCTAAGCCATGCATGTCTACGAATGACTGATCCTGTAACAGCAGCTCTACTTGAGGCCTCTAGGGCATCATAGCCACATTGTAAGGTGTGTTTACCCACTTGTTCTGCACAATGCATCATACCCTGCAACTCCTTCAAATCTAGTTGTTCAGGTTGAGACATTTTATTTCTTAATTGTGCTAACAGAAACTGCTGATATTTAAGCATATGAAACTGACAATTTAAGGCCCTCATGGCTAGGGTGGCCAAGGTATATACCTTTTTTCCCCACCTTTCTACGGATCTTGACTCTCTTTCTGAAAGTAGTGGATTCTTAGCAGTAGAGGCCTTCATTCCCTTGGGGCCTTGAGAAATGGTTTCAGGGTCAGCATTATGGCTTTTGTAAAGAAATTGGTGAGAGTTAGGAACTCTGTAGTACCTATCAGGCTTGACTGGGGCAGGAGGCAGGGAATCCGGATTAAGGCAAGCCTCCGAATAAACATCATCAAGTACGTCCAAGACAGGAGGTATCGCCAGAGGTCTGTGCTGAGGTAACAAAAGAAATTCCCTAAGTCTTTTCTTGGAATCAGAAAAGTCTTGGCCTTCCCAATGGAAGTGTTCCCTCAAGGTGTGCAAGATTTCTCCAAAAGAAAAATCCTCAGGAGGAGATACAGAAGGAATGGACTGCTCTGCATCAGAATCTTCAAATGGGGAGTAAGAGTGTTCCTCTACATCAGAATGTTCTGAAAAAATGGAGCCCTGTTCAGAAGAGGGAGAATCTTCCTCCACTCTGGGTCTCTTGTCTGGAGGGGGTTGGGAACCCCTGATAAGAGTAATTAAATCCTCAGCCATTTTAAGCATCTACTTTTTAGGCATGGGGCCTGGGGATGGGCCCTGTGCAACAGGCCTCTTGGGATGCCTGGCTGATTTGGACTTAGTAAAGGCCTTAATGGAAAAGGAAGATGAGGGTCTAAAGACACCATGGGTGGAAGTGGACCTGTCCACATTAGGAGGCTCAACGCTCACAGTGGCTTCGGTGGTTGTAGTCTGGGTATGGGCCGAGGTACCTGCGGTCTCGGTTACAGAAGACACCGCCAAAGAAGTGTCGTCGGTAGTCAGGGACTGCACAGGCGTCTCGCTGAGAACCGGACCGCGTGTAGCCGGTTTTGGCGTGGTGTCGGTGGGGACCGCGGACCTCACGTGTCGGTCCTTGTCCTTGCGTTTTTGACAAAACGGTAGTCGGAGACTCTGACAACATTTTATAATCAAAGGCTTTACCAAAAAAGTGTTGGGCGAACTCCGCCCGACGCGTTATAGTGCGTTTATTGAAAGTAGCGCAAAAGCGACAGCCCGAGACGTCGTGGTCTGGCCCTAAACAAGGTATGCAGAGGGAATGGAAATCCTTATGCGGTATTTGCTTCCCACAAGAAATACAATTGTTAACTTTTTCTGACATCGGTCTGAGGCAAGAAAAGTTTCCCCAATGGGGTACTTAGCTTTAATGAAGACTTCAGTTTCCAATTTTTCGTAAATTCAGGAGCTGGCCGACCGGCACTTGCGAACTGCTTCTGCTTTGGGCACCGCGCGGCAAAAAAGACTGAAGAAAATGGTGTCGGCTGTGTCTTATATACCCCTGCCTCATTGACGTCAGGAAAGAAAGTGACAGCAACAGACGCTGGACCTAGACTTTGGAATTCGGCCGACCGAGGACCCGCCTGACGGCAGAAAACCCATCTGTGATTACTGCAGCAGTATATGCACGATGAACATCAGCCAACATCTCTTTTTGGTTGATGTGCAGATGTATTTGATGTGGTCTCCACTGGCCCTGTATGCACCGGCCTTCCAGATGTGCACCCCAGGCATAGTCTGATGCATCTGTGGTGAGGATATGGGTGGCGTGGCATGGTGAGAAGGGTAGTCCCTTGTTGTTGTAGCATGCTGCTGCCCACCATAGAAAATCTTTCCTTAGGAAGGAATCATTGGTATAAGAGTTTCCAGGTCTTGAGAGTGTTGACACCAAAGGCTTTTTAGGTACCACTGAAGTTTCCTCATATGGAGTCTGGCATATGGAGTGAGTAGAATGCAAGATGCCATGAACCCCAGAGCTTGCAGGATTCTCCTTCTGGATAACTAGGGTCTGGTGGCTAGTTGAGAGAAATAGGCCGTCAGGTAAGTTTGCTTTTCTGGAGTAAGGAATGCAATCTGGGATGCTGTGTCCAGGCTTGCTCCAAGGAATATAATCTTTTGGGTGGGTACTAGTTTGGATTTCTTTTCATTAACAGTGTACCCTAGGGAGGTCAGTAGGGCCTTTACAAAGGCCAGGTGCTTGAGCAGCTTTTCCTGACTGTCTGCCTGAATTAGGTAGTTGTCTAAGTATGGGTAAATTTGAATATTTCTTTGGCTGCAAAAAGCAATGGCGGGAGCCAGGCAGTTTGTGAAAACTTTGGGAGCAGTAAATAAGCCAAAGGGAAGTGCAAAGATCCTGCCCTGAAACGTAGATATTTCCTGCACAATCCCAGGACTGGGATGTGGAGGTAGGCCTCTTTTAGGTCTAGGGTGGCTAACCAAGCATTCTTGGAGAGCACAGGTAGTAGTTGCTGGAGGGTGAGCATTTTGAATTTTGGTATCACCAGGAAAGTGTTTAGAATGGATAGATTGAGGATGGAGTGCCAGGTGCCCTCTTTTTTTGGGTACCAGGAAGAGCCTGGAGTAGAAACCCTGGCCTATTTGTTCTGCAGAACGTGCTCTATTGCCCTCATACAGAGCAGGGAAAGGACTTGCTTTTTGGCCTCTGCCCACTGGCTTGTAGGAAGATCTGGGAACTCTTTTGGGGTTGGTAAAGTGTGGAAAGAAAATTTGTATCAAAGGGACACTATGTTGAGGACCCAGCGGTCGTTGGTAATGGTGACCCAGGTGCTTGCATGAAGGACAGTTTTCCTCCTGGGGCAAGTGCAGGTGGGCAGAGGGAGGGGGTGAAGTGGAGAGTCTTTGTGAGTTCTTACTATGAGGAGGAGGCTTAGCTTGGTTTTGAAGTGAAGGAACTCCATTGCTTTGATCTCTGCATTCCCTGTGGCTGTTGTCTGGGGGGTCTACTTCCCCGGGGTCTGGGTTGAACTGACCTGGAGGGGCAGGAAAGGACCAGTGCTTGGAGGGGCAATGCCTACTGAACCTGGGAGGCTGGACCTGCAGGAAATCCTTAACTGTCTGCATAGATTTATCTTTTTCTTCCATCTTTTTTAAGACCTCCTTTGCCTTGGTGCCAAATAAGATGTCTTTGTGCAAGGGTGCATCCAATAATTTGGATTTGACATGGTCTGGCAAGGGCTATTCCTTAAGCCAAGCATGCCTTCTAAGGACAGAACCAGTGACTGCTGCCCTGCAAGATGCTTCTAGGGCGTCAAAACCACAGTGTAAGGTGTGCTTAGTTACTTCACTTGCAGAATGCATTAACTCTTGTAACTCTATTTTCTGCACAAGCAGGAAAAGATGACATTTTTTCTTTGAGGAGGTCCATTGTGTGTTGCTGAAATTTTAGCATATGGAACTGACAATTCAGTGCTCGAACAACAACAGTAGCAGAGGTGTATACTTTTTTACCCCATCTGTCTAATGCTTGGGAATCCATATCTGAGAAGGTGGGATTCTTAATAGAAGTTGCTTTAATTCCTTTAGGCCCTTGAGAGATAACCTCAGGGTCAGCAGTACGATATTTGAAAAGAAATTTGTGCGAGTCAGAGACTCTGTAATACCGGTCATGTTTCCTGGGAGCAGGAGGGAGGGTGTCAGGAGTCAAATTGGATTCCATGAAAACACCATCCACAACATCCAGGACAGGAGAAATGACCAAGGATCTGTGCTGTGGAAGATCTAAGAATTCCCCGAGTCTCTTTGTAAACTGAGGGCAGTCCTGACATTCCCATTGGAAATGGTCCCTTAAAGTATGCATGGTTTCCCCAAAGGAAAATTCCTTGGGTGGAGAGGCTGAAGGAATGGATTCCTCTGCATCAGAATCCTCATTATTAGAGAGGGGTTGCATGTCTTCATATTCAGATGCATCAGTCATCGGACTCCTGTGCAGATAAAACTACTGGGGACAAATTTCTTTTCTTTTGGAAGGGGTAGCTTGGCTTCCCCTGATCAGCATTATACGGTCTTTCGCCATTTTAAGCATTTGAGACTGAGGCAAGGAAGCAGGTGCCTGAGATTGGGTCATCTGTTTCTTGGGTGTGGTTCGTACCCTGGGCCTTAGAAACTAGGAGACTGAAGTGAAGCCTTTTTCGATTTAGGAGGAGTCTTCGACTTGGAAAACGTTTTGACTGTAAGAGTCGTCGGTCTGAAAACGCCTTCAGAAACCGATGGCGTTTCAGAAGTACCGACGTCCTTGGAAGGTAAATCGTTGGAAGGGCCTGAAGTAAAAGGTTGCGTCGGCCTAGTACATTCCGTCAAAATATCTGTAGCGGTCTCGGGTTCCAGAACTGTGGTAGTCAGAGGCTGCGTCGGAGCCTCACTGATAACCGGAGACCGGATCAACCGAGGCCTCGGAATTGGGCTTAGGCCTGGGCTGGCGGTCCTTGTCCCTGCGCTTTTTGTGCACACCGGTAGTTGGTAGCTCCGACGGCATGTTATAGTTAAATTTTCTACCAAAAAAGTGTTGTGCGAAATCAAATAGTCTTTTAATAGTACGTTTATTAAATCTAGCACAGAAACGACAAGAAGTGACGTTGTGATCAGGGCCTAGGCAAGGTATGCAATAAGAATGAAAATCCTTATGAGGTATTTGCTTCCCACACGAAATACAATTGTTAACTTTTTCTGACATCGGTCTGAGGCAAGAAAAGTTTCCCGAACGGGGTACTTGGCTTTATAGAAGACTTCGGTCTGAAATTCGAATTCGAAAATCTCAGGAGTCGGCCGAACGGCACTTGCGAACTGCTTCGGGCACCGCACGGCAAGAAAGACTGAAGAAAATGGCGTCGGTTGCAATATATGTACCCCTGGCACACTGACGTCAGGGATGAGGAGACAGCAACCGACGTCGGACCAAGACTTTGGAAATCCGTCCGACTGCGGGACCGCCTGACGACAGGATAACCCAAGTGTGAGGACTGCAGCAGGGTAACAAGATGAACATCTACTGGGGACAAATCTCTTTCTTTTGGAAGGGGTAGCTTGGCTTCCCCTGATCAGCATTATACGGTCTTTCGCCATTTTAAGCATTTGAGACTGAGGCAAGAAAGCAGGTGCCTGAGATTGGGTCGTCTGTTTCTTGGGTGTGGTTCGTACCCTGGGCCTTAGAAACTCGGTAGTTTTTGAAAGAACGGTAGACTCAAAAGAATTCGGTCAGTGTTGAGAAATGGTAGTGCGAAACATTTCTTCAGAAGCCGGTGCCTGCTCAGCAGCTCTGGACCCATCCAAGGTAGAAACATCAGCAGGATCCTTAGTCGATGAAAAGTTTTGCGGCATACTGGACTCCGAAAGGGTCTTGGTAGCGGCCTGCAAATCCACAGAAGTGGGCATCAGGGGCTGCAAAAGCACCTCACTGAGGGCAGGAGAAATGATGACCAGCTTAACGGAAGCATCATCAGTAGGTTTGGAACTGTGCGGTCTGTCTCTGTCTTTATCCTTACATTTTTTCAGAAGATCTGCTGTCAGATGGCTTACCAAAGCCATATCGGAATTAGAGGACTGAAAGCGAAAATATCTAGCTACAATAAGGGCCCAACGATGTATAGTTCTGGCGTTGAACAAAGCACAAAAATTACAGTGAGGGATGCCGTGGTCTGGGCCTAAGCAAGTGAAGCAGTAGGAATGAAAGTCTTGGTGTGGTATTTGGTTTCCACAGGCGAGACAATTAACTTTTTCTGACATCGGTTAGAGCAAGAAAAAAAGGATCCCCAGCGGGGTACTTTGCTTTAGAAGACTTCAGCTTCAATTCGGAAAACGAAAACTGAGGTAGTGGCCGACCGGCACTCATGCGAACTGCTTCTGCTTCGGGTTCCTCGGCAAGACTGATGTAATGGCATTGGCTGCCTTACTTTATACTACTGATGACCTGACGTCAGTCCTGAAGTGACCGCAACCAACGCAAAAATACAAAGCCTCTGGTATTCGGGCCGACTGAGGGCTACCCTGGCAGGGATAACCCAAATATGATGACTGCAACAGTGAAACACGAAGAACATTCTTAGTTGTATGTGCATATCCAGGGAATGCAGTATCCTCTCACTGTCATTAGTGGGAGAGGGGAAGAAGGTGGGCAGGTTTATGGATTGGTTTAAGGACAGTTCGTTGACCACCTTTGGCATGAAGGAAGGGTTAGTGTGCAGAGTCACCCTATCCTTGTGGAAGGTAGTGTAGGGTGAGCAGGCTATGCGAGCTTGTAACTCTGACACCCTTCTAGCAGAGGTAAGTGCCACCAGCAGTACAGTCTTCCATGTGTACATTTGGAGCGTTGCAGCACTGGCTGTTTTGAATGGAGGCAGTGTGAGTTTTTCCAGGATGAACTTTAGGCCCCAAGGAGGTGAGACGGGTTTTCTAGGTGGTCTGATGTGCAAGACCCCTTTCAGGAATAATTTAACACCTGGCCTGGCTATTACAGCGGGTTCTGGAGGTAAGCAAGCAGAGATTGCAGACAGGTGGACTTTCACCGAGGAGTATGAAAGGCCAGCCTTGATAAGTTCACACACGAGTAAGGACTAGCGGGGTATCCACTTGAAAGGGATCCATGTGCCTATGGGACACCAGTTGGAGAATCTTTCCCATTTTGACATGTAGGATCTCCTTGTAGTAGGTTTCCTGGCCTCCCTCAGTACTACAACCAAGTCTTCAGAGTTGTGGTGTCTGAAAGGAATTAAGAGTTTATCATCCACAGTGTTAGACCTAACATCTGTAGGTGAGAGTAAATGAGAGATCCAGTCTGTTGTGAGTAGGTCCACCTTGTGGTGTCTGCCCTTGGTTAGTGAGAGTAGTAGGGGGAACCAGTGCTGCCTTGGCCAATAGGAAGTCACCAGCAAGATTTTGGGTTTGTCCTTCCTGATCTTCAGGAGGACTTTTTGAATGAGAGGGAAGGGTGGAAATGCATACAGAAACTGACCCTTCCATGGAATGCTGAAGGCATCTACCCTCCAGACAAGTAAAGAGTGATCCTTGGTGTGGTAGTTCTTCAACTGTTTGTTCTGGGAGGATGCAAACAACTCTATCTGAGATGTGAACCACTGGTGGACAATGTCTAGAAAATTGTCCCTGTTCAGTATCCACTTGTGCTGTAGAGAGGATGTTCTGCTGAGGATATCCTCTTGTTAGTTGTCCTAGGAAGGAATGTACGTTGCCTGCAGGGGAAGTTGTTTCTGTAGGCAAGGTCCCAAATTTGGATTGTTATCTGGCAAGGGAGGTAGGACTTGGTCCCTCCTTGTTTGTTTAGGTACTATACGACTGTGGTATTGTCTGTGAAGATTTGGAGGGGGCCTGGTTGCAGGATTGGAAAAAAGGCTTGCAGGGGCCAAAGGACTGCTGTAATTTCCCTCCCTTGCCATTACTTCTAAAGCGGCTTTCTCAAGGGGAGTCGCCGAAGTAGACTGCTCTAATGGACATCCCTCAACTCCTTAATAGGAAGCTGGCGGGATGTCCAAAGGTATAGAGGCAGAAGTACTAGGCCTTGGAACCTTGGCCTTTTTCCATGGTGATTCCGCAAGGGTTGCCAACTTGGGATCCACCTTGAGCACTAGCTTTTTCAGCCTCTGATTTTCTAAATACAGATTTAGGGCAGTCAGATGGCTTCGGAGGGTCTTTAGTACAAATGATTGACAAACAGGGCAAGAGGTATGGTCGTGTTCTCGGCCTAGGCAGAAAACGCAACGGTCGTGCATATCCCTATGTGGAATCTGGCGCCTGCATCGGCATTTACCCTTCTTAGCAGACATCGGCTAATGGTTGGGTACAGCAAACCAAGCTCAAGCAAGAATTAAACAAAATCCCCAATGGGGTACTTAGCTTTAGACGTCACGTCTCCAAAGTAGAGGAGTGAAGAGATCGATGTGACGGTCGACTGTGGCTGAAAAGTTCTGAGGTCTGTGCATGCAGATGTCACATTTAAGATTTGTGGGTTTATGGCCCTACACAGGATGTCCTATCCACCTACAGCAGCTAGGCTTAAGCTTTTGTATAGGAGCAGACGTTCAGCTCGCCTGAGGCAGGCAATCCCACACTAAGAATACTGCAACACAGGAAAAGAAGGACATCATACCGATTCGGCTGTTCTAGCAATTAACTTATCACACTCTGCTACTACCCTCTTACTATAAGCGTGGTGATTAGAATCATCATGCTAGGTACAGCACTCAGTTATGTAATTCTTATTAATATGCCCCCACCCTTCCCACACCTAAAACACAACTTTCATTTGCTCACAGTTTTACTTCAGGATTAGGTTGCTCAGTTTTAAATACTGTTTCATTGGATAGTAAACCCTGAGTTAGCATACCCACTCTGTCACTACTCTTTGGTTACTCTGAAAAGCCAGTTTACCTAAATTACTCTGGGTTATTCCCCTTTTGAGCTTAACTGCTAAAATGTACATCATTTTATGTTTACTGCTTACATGTGGTTCTAACCATAAGTTTAAAACATTCATTAAATCGGATATTTGAGCCTTTATAATTTTACCCAAACTAAATGTAAAAGCCATAAAATTTCATGGCTTGTGTTTCAGAAGACAGCAGCTCTAGCTAGCATTTTATTTTAAGTTTTTTACAATCCATAAAAATCATTATATTTCATGCCCATATCAGCCTTCAAATACTTCCTCTCAAAGTTGAGAGGATAAAATTTTAGTACAGTCAGACTGAGCCCAATTCTTGGGTGGTACACCTCTCTAAAGCAACAATCCATGCCTCAACGTTATCCTTGCTCAGTTTCTTTAGTCATAAGGTAGTCTTTGGGGTTATCTGTAAAGTCACAATTAGACTTGCTTGTTCTCTAAGATGACTGGATTACTTGTAACGTCAATTCTCTCCTTAAGAGTTCTCGCATATTGACCTACATTTCTAATATTTTCCAAAGAGGTGTCCCAAATCTCTCTATGTTTTGCAAGTTTTAGCGGAACTAAAACACATCAATTCTCTATCTAGCTGGGAGTGAAACACACACACCCCCACACCCACCACACACACCTTGACGTCGGTATGCTTGGGTATAAAGGAAGCCAGCCAACATCATCATACCAGTTTTTTTCTTGCCGCTTCAAAAGTAGGAGCCCTCAGGATGAAGAATAAGCAAGGGACAAAGGTAGAAAAAGGGGCCTGCAGGGTAAACACCCAGGCGGTCCTCTGGTTAGTGCAGAAAAAAGAAGCAGGCTTCTACTGGAGGCAAAAAGGGGAAGGAGGGAGGGAAATATGACTAACAGTGAATACACTTCAACATCTACATTTATGGTAAGTGTACACACAACTTGTACTATATGTTTTTCATGTTTCACTGTTGCAGTCCTGACTTGTAGGATGGTTCCCAAAGTTGAGTTGTGTGTGGAAAGAAATTTATGAAGAGAGGATGCCCTGTAAGATGACAGCTGCAAACCCTGATCTAGACTTGGAGAAGATAATTGTTAATGTTTGTTAAAGGTATGCACAGAAGACCAGGTAGCAGCTTCCAAAATGTCTTTGGTAGGCACTCCTTTCAGGAAGGTAGCAGAGGTAGAAGTGTCCGCCCTTACAGTTTCAGGAGGCTTTTTGCCACGATGGCTGTAACAAAAGAAGATACAGTGAGAGATCCACTTGGAGATAGCCTGTTTGGAGACTGGATTCCCTTCAGAGCTAATGGCAAACAACACAAATAGTTGGTCTGATTTCCTGAAAGATAGTTCTGTCCAGACAGCAGTGAAGTTGTCTGTGCACATCCAAGAAGTGAAGGATTCATCCCCCCCTGTTCTGAGGCTTGTTGAAAAAGGTGGGCAAGTATATGGCTTGATTCAAAGATGCGTCTGTGACCACCTTGTGTGTAAAGAATGGATTAGTCCTGGGTGATATTCTGTCTGATTGGAATATGAGAAATGGTTCCACTGCCATGACAGCTTGTAGCTCACAGACCCTTCTGGCTGAGGTGATGCCAGTAAAAGGACAGTCTTCCAAGGTTAAGAATTTTACACCAGCAGAAGATGCCGATTCCGGGGAAGGGGGGGGGGGCATTAATTTTTCTACAAAAAAATTGAGGTGTGGGTTGTCTCTGGGAGTTCTGATGTGGATCACCCCCCCAGGAATTGTTTCATCAGAGGGTGGGAAAAGACAGGAGGAAAAAATGTGAGCTGAAACGGCAGCATGAACCTTGATGGGAGAAAAGGCTAAGCCTTTGTCCACCAGTGGCAGAAAGGTATTTTAAAATGGAAGAGATATTGCCTGTTTTAGGATTGAGGCCTTGCTGACGACACCAAATAAAGAATCTTTTCCATTTGGCAGACTATGATTTCCTAGTACTAGGCCTTCTAGCCTCTTTGAGAATGTCCTAAACTTATCTGCTTAGGGTGTGCTCTGAGTAGTATTTTGTGGAATTAACCAGGCTGAGAGTTTGAAAGTCTGAAGGTGTAAACCTCCCCTTATCCCGAATCAGAAGGTCCACTCTCTGAAGTAATTGCCACATTTTTTCTTTGGTTAAACTCAGTAGCAGAAGACACCAGTGCTGCCTGGGCCAGTCTGGGACTATCAGGATGACTCTAGGACTTTCTTGCCTGATTTTTAGGAGGACCCTTGGAAGAAGCAGCAGGGGAAGAAATGCAAATGAACGTGTGGTTCCAAAGGAAGGAGAAAGCATCTGTCCTCCAGGCTGTGGGTAGTTTGCTCCTAAAACAGAAACTTTTCAGTTTAGTATTTTCTTTGGTGGCAAAGAAGTCTATCTGTGGGGATCCCCACTTCTGCATTATGCTGAGAAATGTTTCCCCGATGCAGATGCCACTCGTGGGGATCCAACACATTTCTGCTGAGATGACCTGCTACAGTTCTTTGGATCCCTGGGAGGTACCGTGCCATGAGGTGCAATCCTAGACAGCATACTGTCTATCCCACACCTGCATCACCAGTCGACAGAGGGTAAGAGTGGGTGCCTCCTTGTTTGTTTAAATACCACATTGCTGTGGTGTCAGTTTTGACAAGCAGGATGCTTGGTTTCCACTGATCTTTAAAAGCCACTAGACCCTTTTGCGCTGTCATCAGTTCTTTACAGTTTATGTGCTGGTGTCTGAACTGATCTTCCCACCTGCCCTGGGACTGAAGGTGCTGGAAATGAGCTAACCAGGCTGTCTCTGAAACATCTGTGGTTAAATTTTGTCCCTGAGGGATGAACCTGAAGGGAAAACCCAGGTTCTGGGCACATGCCAGGGTCCATCAAGCAAATTCCACCTTGAGGCAAGGGATCAGTGGAACTTCTATCTCCATGGACTACGAGTGCTGGCAACACAGATTCCTGAGGTACCCACTGGAGCTTCTTCATGTGTAGTCTTGGCCAGAGGGATCATGAGGATACAGGATACCATGTATCCTAATGATCTGAGGAATTCCCTGGCTGAGAGGCATTGTTTAATAATGCTATGGAAGTTTTGAGTCAAGGAGGAGACCTTTTCTGGAGGGAGGAAGGCCTTTATGAAGACAGGAATCCAGAAGAACCCCTAGGGTCTGTGTTGGATTTGCGAAGGTTTATGGTGAACCCCAAAGAAGTGAGGAGGGTCTGAGTGAAGGCCACATCCTTGAGAAACTTTGAATGACTTTTGGCTTGAATGAGGCAGTCATCCAAGGTAGGGGTAAATTTGGATCACTCTTGTTCTGCAGAAGGGAATCACAGGGGCTAAATACTTTGTGAAGACACTAGGAGCAGTAGACAAGCCAAAGGGCAGTGCAGAGAATTGAAAGTGACCGTTACCTGCCCTGAAGTGAAGACAACTTCTGCAAGATTCCTCTACAGGAATGGGCAAGTAAGCATCTTTTAGGTCTAAGGTGACCATAAAAGCCTGAGGAGCTACCATGGGAAGAAGTTTTTGAAGAGTCAACATTCTGAACTTTGGTACTAGCAGGGACAAATTGAGGGTAGACAGGTCTAGGATAGGGTGTCAAGAGCCTTCCTTTCTAGGAACAAGGAATAGCCTGGAAAAGAACCCTTTCCCTATCTGATGATCTGATACTGGTTCCCCCTGAGCCCTGTGAACATAGGTAATGAATGTGAGAAAGGGCCTCTGCTCTTTGATTTTCTGGAACATCTTGGCAACCTGAGTATCTTTATGGCTCTTTGAAAGTGAGCTTGTAAAGTACAGTTGTGTACACTTACCATAAATGTAGATGTTCGAATGTATTCACTGTTACAGTCATTACATTTGGGTAATCTCCTGGCAGGTTGCCCTCAGTCGGCCTGAATAACAAAGTCTTGGGTCCTGCGTCGGTTGCTGTCTCCTCTTCCATCACGTTAGGTCGTCAGGAGTATAAAACATGCAGCTGACACCATTTTATTTAGTTTTTCTTGCCCCAGATGTCAGGTGCCCACCAAATGAGGAGCAAAAAAAAAAAAAAAAAATATATATATATATATATATATATATATATATATATATATAAACATTAATATATAAAAATGCACTTTTAGCAACATAAACTTTACCTTCGTCTAAAAGCAAATACACCACAAAGGCTTTAGTATACAGTGAAGGAAAGAAAAGTTATAGAAAAGGAGGATGGCAGGTGGGTAACCCGGACTGCAACAGTGAATACACTCAAACATCTACATTTATGGTAAGTGTACACAACTGTATTATGTTCTTCGTGTTTCACTGTTGCAGTCATTACATTTGGGTAGAATCTCAAAGCTATGGATGGGAGGATGGAACTAAATAGCATTAGGAGCGGCTATAAGGCCCTGCAGAACTGCAGTGGCAAAGCCTGCCCTGGATTTGGAGAAGAGAGGGAAATGATAATGCTTTGTGAAGGTATGAGCAGAGCTCCGAGTAGCAGCCTCTAGAATGTCTTTGGTTGGAACCCCTGAGAAAAGCTGCTGAGGTAGAGGCAGCCCTGGTGGAATGTGACCTGATCCCCTTGGGCACAGGTTTACCATGGTGTAAATAGCAGAAACGAATGCAGTGGCTTTATCCACTTAGAAATAGTCTGCTTTGATATAGCCTTCCCCTCTGACCCTGCAGCAAATGCTACCAGTAGTTGCTCAGACTTCCTTAGAGATTTGGTTCTGTTTAAGTAGAATCTTAGTTGTTTGTGTACATCCAATGAATACAGAATCCGCTCCCCCTTGTTCTGCAGATTTGGGTAAAATGTTGGCAGGTGAATTGCCTGGTTAAGAGCCACACTGGATACCACCTTAGGCATAAAAGAAGAATTGGTCCCGAGGGACACCCTGTCCGGGTAAAAGGCAATAAAAGGCTCCACAGCCATGCGAGCCTGTAGTTCTGAAACCCTTCTTGCTGAAGTGACTGCCAAGAGGAAAGTTGTTAAGATAGAAATTTTATATTCGCCGTAGCTGCTGGTTCAAAAGGAGGCAAGGTGAGTTTTTCCAGCACAAAGTTGAGGTCCCATGCAGGAGTTGGTGATCTTCTGGGAGGCCTTAACTTTTTGGCCCCTCTAAGATACTGTTTAAGCTGAGGATGAAAAAAGAGGGGAGGCTCTGTGTTGTACTGAGCCGAGATGGCAGAGGCATGTATTTTTACTGAAGAAAAAGATAGGCCCTTGTCAAGCATCTCAGTTAAATATTGTAAAATCTGAGGAATATTGGGCTTTGCTGCATCTGTTCCTTGTGCTTGGTTCCAAGCACAGAATCTCTTCCATTTATCAGCATAAGATTTTCTAGTACTAGGCCTTCTGTCTTCCAAAATGACATCCATCACAGATTTACTGAGAGGTGTTGTTTGAATAATCAAATGATCAACCATGCTGCAAGGATCAGAGTTTGGAGCAGAGTGTGCAGAATTTGATTGTTCTGCTGAGACAGTAGATGAGGTATTTGAGGCAAGTACCAAGGAGGAAGTTGAGACATATTCCTTAGAACTGGGTACCAGTGCTGGCGAGGCCAGTCCGGAGCAATTAGGATCATTTTTGTTTTTTCCTGTCTGTCTTTTAGTAAGACCTTGGAGAGAAGAGGCAGAGGGGGAAAGGCATAGACTGATAGGTTTTTCCAACTGAAGGATAGGGCATCCACTTTCCATGCTTTTCTGTGACAAGTTCTTGTGCAGAATTTGTCCAGCTGGTAATTTTGGGGGAAGGCAAAAAGATCTATATCTGGACTCCCCCATTTCTGTGCTGAAGATTTGTGGATCCAGTTTCCATTTGTGCGAGTCCATAAGATTTCTGCTTAGGTCGTCTGCCCGAGTATTTTCTTTTCCTGGTAGGAATTGAGCTTGAAGATGTATTTGGCAAGTCAAAGCTGTGTTCCACAATACCATGGCTAGTCTGCAAAGGGGGTAGGAATGTGTACCCCCCCTGCTTGTTTATGTACCACATAACCATGGTGTTGTTCGTCTTTATCAGTAGTTGTCCTGGATGAAGTAAGTCCTTGAAGGCTGTCAGAGCATTCTGAACAGCTAGTATCTCTTTCTGGTTGATATGCAGATGCATTTGTTTTGGGCTCCATTTGCCCTGAATGCATCTCCCCACCAGGTGGGCCCCCCCCAAGCATAGTCTGATGCGTCTGTAGTTAGGGTTTGGGTGGCAGGGGCTAGAGTGAATGACAGTCCCTTGTTTTGGTGACATGTCTCTGCACACCAAAGAAACTCAGGGAATGAGAGGAATCATTGTTTCCAGACTGTGACAATGTTGACTCCATAAACTTTTTAGGTACCGCTGTAGTTTCCTCATAAGCAGTTTCACATATGGAATTAGTAGAATGCAGGATGCCATGAACCCCAAAGCCTGCAGAATTTGTCTTGCAGATAACTGGGTTTTTGTTGCCATTTGTTTGAAGTATGTTGTCAGTTGTCTTTGTTTGTTTGGCGTAAGGTAAGCAGTTGTATTCAAGCTTGCAAACAGGAATGTAATTATTTGAGGGGGTACCAGTTGGGATTTCTTTTTGTTTATTGTGTACCCTAGGCATGTTAGAAGCCTTTTAACAAATCCCAGATGCTGAAGAACAGTGTCCTTGTCCTCTGCTTGAATGAGACAGTCGTCCAGATAAGGGTAAATGTGTACGCTTCTTTGTCTGCAGAATGCAATTACTGGTGTCAGGCACTTTGTAAAGACCTCGGGCACAGTAGATAAGCCAAAGGGCAGTGCAGAGAATTGGTAATGCAAAAAACCTGCCTTGAAGTGGAGTTAACTTCTGCATGATTCCCTTATTGGGATATGCAGGTATGCCTCTTTTAAGTCTAAAGTCACTAACCAAGCATTCCTGCCCAGCATAGGCAGTAGCTGTTGTAAAGTCAACATTTTGAATTTTGGAATGTATAAGAACGTGTTCAAAATCGATACATCTAGTATTGGACGCCAGACATTGTCCTTTCTGGGTATCAGGAAAAGTCTTGAATAAAAACCTTGTCCTTTTTCCTTTTCTGGTATTGGTTGAATAGCCCCCATATCCACAAGGGACATAATTTGTTTCTGAGCCTCTGCCCACTGATTTTGTGGCAGATCTGGCCAACCGTTTGTAATTGGCAAAGTATAGAAATGAAATCTGTACCCCTGGGATACTATGTTTAATACCCACTTGTCCTGGGTAATTAACTGCCAATTTCGAGCATGAAGTGCTAGTTTTCCTCCCACGGGGGCTGCCAAAAGATAAGTGCTTGGTGGAGGTAGAGGGAAGTCATTGAGACTGCTTACTGTAGGGTTGTGCTTTGTTTCCTCCAGATTTGGAGGTGGAGGCACCCCATTGCTTTGACCTGTAACAACCCTGCGATTGGTATCTGGAGCCTTTTAAGTGCCTGGATTTGCCTTGAGTGGCTCTGCTGGGCACAGGAAAAGGACCAGTTTTTAGTAGGTCAGTGCCTACTGAACCTGTGTGGCTGCACTTGCAAGAAATCTTTTACAGTTTGCATAGATTTAGTTTCATCTTCCATTTTCTTTAAAACCTCTTCTGCCTTATTACCAAACATCATGCTGCAAGGGGGCATCCAACAATTTAGCTTTAACATGATCAGGCAGAATTTGCTCCTTGAGCCAGGCATGCCTTCTAATCACAGATTCAGTAACTGCAGCCCTGCAAGAGGCCTCCAAGGAATCAAAACCACATTGCAAAGTATGCCTTCCAACTTGTTCTGCTGAATGCAATAATTCCTGTAATTCTTCATTTTCCACAGAATCAGAAATCAACATCATTTTCTGTTTCAGTAAGCCCATAACATGCTGTTGATATTTAAGCATATGAAACTGGCAGTTTAAGACCCTAATTGCCAAGGTTTCAGACGTATAAACCTTCTTTCCTCATCTATCCAACGCCATGGAATCTCTATCAGAGGGGGTAGGATTTTTGGCTGTAGAGGCCTTTACACCTTTGGGACCCTATGAAAAGTACAGTTTTGTACCTACCATAAATGTAGATGTCCGAGAGGAATGCATCTGCAGTCCTAACAAATGGGTTGTCCTGCCTCAGGCAGCCCTTCGGTCGGCCGGATTCCAAAGTCTGGGTCTGGCCTCGGCTGATGTCGCACTTCACCCAACGTCACTGCTGCTGTCGATTGGGTATAAAGGCATCAGCCGACGCCATTTTCCTCAGTGTTTCTTGCCCCAGATGCCAGGTGCCCTCTAGGAAGGCTAAATTTGGATAAATGCCAATGGTTCCAAATAGTAGAGAGCAAACAACAAATAAACATGTATATACATATATACAAACAAATACACCATAATAGATTCCCCCAGCTAGCTACAAGATGGGCAAATACCCTAGGAGTACCACAGAGGGGAAGGAGGGTAATCCTGACTGCAGATGCATTCCTCTCGGACATCTACATTTATGGTAGGTACAAAACTGTACTATGTCCTTCAAGGATGCATCTGCAGTCCTAACAAATGGGTAGAATACCATAGCCAAACTGGGGGAGGAGGCACTAAGAAGATTATGGTGTAGTTAAGATCCCCTGCAAAACAGCAGTGGCAAAACCTGCTCGGGATCTGGAGTATAAAGGCAGATTATAATGCTTGGCAAATGTATGCACGGAGCTCCAAGTAGCAGCCTCTAAAATGTCTTTGGTAGCCACTCCTCGTAAGAAAGCTGTAGTAGTGGCTGTAGCCCTTGTGGAGTGAGGTCTGATGTTTTCTGGAGTTGCCTTCCCATGAAAGGAGTAACAAAATCTAATGCAATTTCCTATCCATTTTGAGATTGTCTGTTTTGAAATTGCTTTTCCTTCCATTCCTGCTGCATATGCTACCAGAAGCTGGTCAGTTTTTCTATTGCTCTTGGTTCTGTCCAGGTAGTAGCGCAATTGCCTGTGTACATCCAAGGTGTGCAGTAGTCTTTCCCCCCTGTTCTGTGGGTTGGGGAAGAATGTTGGTAGGTGGATAGCTTGGTTCAATGATAACCTGGAGACCACCTTTGGCATAAAAGTAGGGTTAGTTCTCAAGGACACTCTATCCTGATGGAAGATAAGGAAGGGCTGTATTGCCATTAATGCCTGTAATTCAGAAACCCTCCTTGCTGAGGTGAATGCAAGCAGGAAAGTAGTTTTCCAAGAAAGGAACTGTAATTCTGCTGTTGCTGCTGGTTCAAAAGGGGAAAGTGTTAACTTTTCCAGCACAAAGTTCAGGTCCCATGTAGGTAGAGGTGGTTTCCTTGGAGGCTTTACATTTTTAATTCCTCTTAGAAACTGCCTGAGTAGAGGATGAGAGAAGACTGGAGGATCCATGTTGTATTCTGCTGAAATTGCTGATGCATGAATCTTGATGGAGGAGTAAGACAGGCCATTATGGAAAAGTTCTGCTAAATATTCCAGGATGTTAGCTATGTTTGCCAATGATACATTTTCTCCTTTTGTTGCACTCCAAATGAGGTATCTTTTCCATTTTGCTGAGTAAGTCTTCCTTGTGGAGGGTCTGCGAGCCTCCAGGATAATGTCTTTAACCCTCTGAGATAGTTCTGGGTTATTTTGTTTCATGTTAGATTCCAAGCAGCTAGCTGCAGTGTTTTCAAGTTTGGATGCAGGATCTTGAAGTTGTTCTGTTAGCAGCAGAGGAACTAGAGGTAGAGGCCATGCGTGGGTCCGAGACATACTTCTCAGAAGCGGGTACCAATGCTGCCTTGGCCAGTCTGGAGCTATCAGTATGATCCTTGGGTGCTCTTCTTTGATCTTCAGTAGCACTTTGTGCATCAAAGGTAGAGGTGGGAATGCATATGCTTTTAGGTTTTCCCAACTGAAGGATAGGGAGTCGACCCTCCAAGCAAGTGGGTGGTACTGTCCTTGTGCAGAATTTTCTCAATTGGTGGTTGTGTGGGGATGCGAACAGGTCTATTTCTGGTAGTCCCCATTCCTCTGTAATGGTTTTGAAGATGTCCGGATGCAGCATCCATTCGTGGGCATCCATGGTAGTTCTGCTTAGTGTGTCTGCTAATATATTCTCTTTTCCTGGCACAAATAAGGCCTGGAGCTGAATGTTTAGGTTCAGGGCCACATTCCACAGGTCCATTGCCTTCCGGCATAGAGGATATGAATGTGTGCCTCCCTGCTTGTTGATATACCACATAACTGTGGTGTTGTCCGTCCTTATCAGCAAATGACCCTGTTGAAGAAATGGTCTGAATTGCCTGTTTCACTGCCAGCATCTCTTTTTGATTTATGTGTAGGTTCAGCTGGTCTTGTGTCCATAGGCCTTGTATGCACTTGTCCGCCATGTGTGCCCCCCAACCGAGGTCTGAGGCGTCCGTGGTGATAGTCTGACTTGGGTGAAGGGTGTGGAAGGGCAGTCCTTTGTTCAACTGACAGGCCTGAGCCCACCACAGGAATTCTTGCTTCAGGCATGGAATTATTGGAATTTGGGTTTCTAGGCTGTGCTTGTGCTGAGACCATAAATTCCTTAGGTACCATTGCAACTTCCTCATATGTAGTCTGGCATGTGGGATCAATATTATGCAGGATGCCATGTAACCCAGGGCTTGCAGGATTTTCCTTGCTGTAAGCTGGTTCTGCGTTGCTAATGCCTTGAAATAGAGTGTTGCTTTTGCTTTTCTGCTGTGAGAAATGCCATTTGATTTGGTGTGTCCAGTTCTGCACCCAAGAATGTAATCCTTTGGGATGGTATCAGCCTTGACTTTTTTATATTGACTGTGTATCCCAAGGCCTGCAGGAGGTGAATAACCTTTTCCAAATCTTTTGTTAACTTGATCTTGTTGTCCGCTTGTATCAGGCAGTCATCCAGGTATGGATAAATTTGAATTCCCTGAAGCCTGCAATGAGCAATTATTGATGCCAGGCCATTTCGTGAATGCTCTTGGCGCAGTAGATAAGCCAAAGGGCAATGCTGAGAATTGATAATGCTCTGATCCTGCAAGAAATCTGAGGTATCTTCTGCAATCTGGTCGAATAGGGACGTGCAGGTATGCCTCCTTGAGATCTAGAGTCACCAGCCAAGCCTCCTTGCCCAGCATGGGAAGAAGGTGCTGAAGGGTCAGCATTTTGAATTTTGGAACAATAAGATATGTGTTTAGAGCGGACAGGTCGAGAATAGGCCTCCATTGGTTTTCTTTTCTTGGCACCAGGAAAAGTCTGGAATAAAATCCTTGTCCTTGTTCCATAGCCGGTACCTTTTCTATAGCTCTCATCCTTAGCAATTGGTTGATTTGTCCTTGAGCATTTGTCTTTTGGTTTGTTGGTAGGTTTGGCATTCCTCTCTTCCTTGGTAGAGTATGGAAGTGAAACCTGTAACCTTTGTCTATTGTCTGTAGAATCCATTTGTCTCCTGTAATGTAATGCCAGTTTACTGAAAATAAGGCTAGCTTTCCGCCTAAAGGTGCTTCCAGTTGTTCCCTGGTAGGCAGTACCAGAGCCAAGTCACTGTGACTGTCCTGTGGAAGTGGTAGTAGCTGGATCTGTGGCAGTACTTCTCTGGTTGTTAGGCTGCCACTGACGTCCCCTGTAGGCACCTCTGGATTGCCCTCTGCCTCTTGAGCGCCTATTTCTGCCTCTCTGTGTTCTGGAGTCTGGAAAGGACCAATTCTTCGAAGGCCAGTTTCTACTAAACCTAGGAGGCTGGACCTGTAAGAAGTCCTTGACTGTTTGGACAGATTTTGCTTTTTCCTCCATCTTCTTTAACACTTGCTGTGCAGGGGAGCCAAACAAACTGAGTTTCTCCATGGGAGCATCTAGGAGCTTTGACTTTACATGGTCTGGTAAGGATTGCTCTTAACCATGCATGCCTTCTGATCACTGTACCAGTCATAGCTGATCTAAAGGAAGCCTCCAGTGCATCATAGCCGCATTTCAAGGAATGATTACTGACCTGCTGAGTGTTATGTACCAAATCCTGAAGGGACTTACGGTCTATAGGTTCAGGAGAGGATAGTTTTTTATTTAACTGGTCTAACAAAAATTCCTGATACTGAATCATGTGGAATTGACAGTTTAAAGCCCTAGCCGAAAGAGTAGCAGAAGTATAAACTTTTTTACCCCATCTCTCTAATGCTCTAGATTCTCGTTCAGAGGGGAGGGGGTTTTTGGCAGTTGCCACAGCTTTGGGGCCTTGAGAAATAGTTTCTGGATCTGCAATGGGAGCCTTATACAGGTGATAATGTGTGTCCGGGACCCTGTAGTATCTGTCGGGCTTAGCAGGGGCCGGAGGAAGAGAGTCAGGAGCAGTACAAGCATCAATGAATGCATCATCCACAACTGTTAGTACTGGAGGAATGGCTAAAGGCCTATGCTGTGGCAAATGCAAAAAGGTCCTGAGCAGTTTCCTAGAATCTGAAAAATCCTGGCCCTGCCATTGAAATTCTTCCCTCATAGCATGCAAGGTTTCCCCAAAAGAAAATTCCTCAGGAGGAGAGGCAGAAGGAATGGAGTCTTCTGCGTCAGAATCCTCATAGGGAGAATAAGGGCCTTCTGGAGGGTTTGAGTAGTCTGAGTCATCAGAAGAATAATCTGTAGAAACTGGTTCAGGGGGCTCTGCTCTAGGCCTCTTCTCTGGAGGGGGATGATGAGAGGCCCCTGTCAGGGTGAGGTTGGGATCCCCTGATCAAAGAAATGAGATCCTCTGCCAGGCTAAGCATTTGGGAACTAGAGCTAGGCCTGTGTGTGGGGGTTTTAGAAGGCAAGGCCTTAGAAGATTTAGCTGCTTTAGCCCTAGAGAAAGCCTTGATAGACATGGATGCAGGGGGCCTAGCAGCTCCACGTGCAGGAGTAGATATGACTAAAGGAATAGTATCTGATAAATCCTGGGTGCCTGCTGCAGCAGGAGAAATTTCAGTAGCAGATTCAGCCATGCTGAGTGAGGCCTCGGCTGCAGGAGGAACGCTTTTGGCCGAAGGAAGAACCGAGGACTCTGTTTCAGCCGAAACCGAGACACTCGCGGTTGGCTTAACCGTGGTTTCGAAACCGCAGACCGCGAGTGTCGGTCCTTTTCCTTACGCTTTTTAGCTAATTGTGAAGTCGGAGTCTCCGACGGCATTTTGTAAGCAAAAGCGGGACCAAAAAACTCCTCCGCAAACTCCGACCGACATCTAAGTGTTCGTCGGTTGAAGGAAGCACAGGCTAGACAAGCTGCTACGTTGTGGTCTGGGCCTAAGCAAGGTAGGCAGTAAGAGTGGAAATCCTTATGAGGTATTTGTTTCCCACAAGTTAAACAATTATTTACTATTTCTGACATCGGCTGTGGCAAGAAAGAGTCCCCAACGGGGTACTTAGCTTTTTAGAAGTCTTCGGTAGTAGAAATCTCTGGATCTGATCGACCGGCACTTGCGAACAGCTTCTGCTTCGGGCACCGCGCGGCAAGAAAGACTGAGGAAAATGGCGTCGGCTGATGCCTTTATACCCAATCGACAGCAGCAGTGACGTCGGGTGAAGTGCGACATCAGCCGAGGCCAGACCCAGACTTTGGAATCCGGCCGACCGAAGGGCTGCCTGAGGCAGGACAACCCATTTGTTAGGACTGCAGATGCATCCTTGAAGGACATCAGTCTCAGGCTCGGCAGCAGGATTTTTGAATAGAAATTTGTGTGAGTCAGGAACCTGTAATATCAGTCTGGCTTACTAGGAGTTGGAGGTAGGGAATCAGGAGCCATGCTTGATTCCGAAAACACATCATCAACAAAGTCTAATACAGGATGTATTGCCAAAGGCCTATGCTGAGGAAGGAGGAGGAAATCCCTAAGCCTCTTTTTTGATTCTGAGAAGTCCTGACTCTCCCAGTGAAAATGTTCCCTTAAAGTATGCAAAGTTTCTCCAAAAGAGTAATCCTCAGGAGGAGATGCAGATGGATGGATTCTTCTGCATCAGAATCCTCATAGGGTGGAATAGAAACTTCCTCAGAAGAGGAATCAGACGAAATGGAAACCTGATCTGAAGTTTCATAATCAGTGCCTTGCCTAGGCCTCTTAGTGAGGGGGGGGGGGGGAGTGGGAACCCATGATCAAGGTAATTAAGTCCTCAGCCATTTTGATAATCTGGTTTTAGGCATAGGGGCCTGAGCACATGGCTCATGCATCGTTTTTTTAGACATAGAAGCTTTTGATCTTGTTTTTGAGGCACGCGTTGGTTTAATATAGAAATGTTAAGGCCTGAAAACACCCTCAGAAGTCGGTGCCTGCTCAGCAGCTCCGGACCCATCCAAGGGAGACACATCCGCGGGTTCAATACTCTGAGAATCTCGCGGTATACCGGACTCAGAATGGGTCTCGGTAGAGGCCTGCGACTCAAAAGTAGCGGGTATCAGGGGCTGCAAAAGCACTTCACTGAGTACCAGCGAACCTGTGACTGGCTTAGGAGAAGCTTCGTCGTCGGTTTTGGACCTCGATGGTCTGTCTCTGTCTTTTTCTTTGCGCTTTTTGTGAACTCTGGTAGTCGGATTGGTAACAGACGACATTTCAGGATAATTAAATCTTGATCCAAAATATTTAGAAGCAAAAATATACCGACACTTAATAGTGTGTTGGTTAAATCTAGCGCAAAACCGACAGCAAGGCATGTTATGATCTGGACCTAGGCAAGGAATACAGTACAAATGAAAATCCTTACGAGATATTTGCTTCGCACAAGTAATGCAATTATTAACTTTTACTGACATCGGTAAGGAGCAAGAAAATGTTTCCCCAACGGGGTACTTAGCTTTAGTTTGAAGACTTCAGTTCTGAAACTTGAATGCGAAAATTTCAGGAGTCTGCAGACTGGCACTTGTGAACTGCTTCTGCTTCAGGCACCACGTGGCAAGAAAGACTAAATAGAATGGCATCGGCTGCATGTTTTATACCCCTGACGACCTGACATCATGGAAGAGGAGACAGCAATCGACGCAGGACCCAAGACTTTGTTATTCAGGCTGAATGAGGGCAACCTGCCAGCAGATTACCCAAATGTAATAACTGCAACAATGAAACACGAATAACATCCATCTGAGATAGCCTTCAGAACTCACTAGTCTGAAATAATGAAGGACCAGTTTTCTTTGAACAGGGATAGCCTTCCTCTTAGCTTTTCTGGAGAGGGAGGGGGGCAGGAAGAGGAAAGAAAGAGTCATTGCTGCTCTCTGCCTAGAACTCCCCTTCCTGGGCGTTCCGGAGGACCACTGCCTGGGCCTTTGTGATTGCTGCTGCCTTTGAAGCCTTTCCCTCAGAGGTTTCCTCTGGCCGCCTTTTGATTGACAGGGGAAGGACCAGTGTTTAGTGAGAAAATTCTTACTAAACCTAGGAGGGAGAAAGTACAGTTGTGTACACTTACCATAAATGTAGATGTTCGTGGGTATTCACTGTTGCAGTCATTACATTTGGGTAATCCTGCTGGCAAGTTGGCCTCAGTCGGCCTGAATTCCAAAGTCTTGGGTCCTGCATCAGCCGTTGTCGCCCCTTCCCTGATGTCAGGTCATCAGGGGTATAAAAGAAGCAGCCAAAGCCATTTTCTTTAGTTTTTCTTGCCCCAGATGTCAGGTGCCCCCTAAAAGGGTAGCCAAAATTAATATGCATACATAAAATTACATGCAGCAATATAAACTTTACCTTCATCCACAAGCAAATACAACACATAGGTTGTATAAATCAGAGAAAGAAAGATAGGTTCCATCAGAAGAAAAGGGGGGATGGCGGGTGGGTAAACTGGACTGCAACAGTGAGTACACTCGAACATCTACATTTATGGTAAGTGTACGCAACTGTACTATGTTCTTCATGTTTCATTGTTGCAGTCATTACATTTGGGTAGATTCCCAAAGCTATGGTTGGGAGGCTGGAGCTAAACAGCATTAGGAGTGGCTATGAGACCCTGCAGAACTGCAGTGGCAAAGCCTGCCCTGGATTTAGAGTAGAGTGGCAGATGATAGTGCTTTCTAAAGGTGTGCACTGAACTCCAAGTAGCTTCCTCTAAAATGTCCTTAGTTGGTACTCCCCTGAGAAAGGCTGCTGAAGTGGCTGCAGCTCTGGTGGAATGTGGCCTAATGCCCTTTAGGCACTGGCTTGCCATGGTACAAGTAGCAGAAACTAATGCAGTGGCCTATCCACTTTGAAATAGTCTGCTTTGAGATGGCCTTTCCTTGTGATCCTGCAGCACATGCCACTAGTAATTGCTCTGTCTTTCTGAAAACTTTGATCTGTCCGAGTAGAATCTAAGCTGTCTGTGTATGTCCAAAGAATGCAGAATTTTTTCCCCCTTGTTCTGTGGATTTGGATAAAAAGTTGGCAGATGAATGGTTTGGATAAGAGCCACACTGGACACCACTTTACGCATAAATGTGGTTGTCCTCAGGGAGACCCTGTCCGGATAAAAAATGATAAAAGGTTCCACAGCCATGAGTGCCTGTAGCTCTGAAACTCATCTTGCAGAAGTTATTGCTAGGAGCAGAGCTGTTTTCCAAGATAAAAACTTTATATCAGCAGTAGCAGCTGGCTCAAAAGGAGGCAGGGTGAGTTTTTCCAAGACATAGTTGAGGTCCCATGCAGGCACTGGTGATATCCTTGGAGGCCTTAAATTTTTGGCTCCTCTGAGGTACTGTTTTAATAAGGGATGAGAAAAAATTGGTGGCTCTGCATTGTAATGAGCTGAAGTGGCAGAGGCATGAATTTTAATAGATGAGAAAGATGGGCCTTTGTCCAGCATCTCAGTTAAGTATTGTAAAATCTGAGAAATATTTGGCACAGCTGTATCTGTTCCTTGTGCCTGGTTCCAAGCACAGAATCTCTTCCATTTTCCAGCATAAGATTTTCTAGTACTAGGCCTTCTGGCTTCCAAAATGACATCCATCACAGCTTTGCTGAGAGGTGTGTTCTGTATGACTACATTATCCGCCATGCTGCCAGGTTTAAAGTCCTGAGTTGGCTGTGCAGGATCTGATTGTTTTGCTGGGACAGTAGATGCGGTACTTGAGGTAAGGTCCAAGCTGGGCATTGAGACAAGCTCCTTAATATTGTGCACCAGTGCTGGCGGGGCCAGTCTGGTGCAATCAGTATCATCTTTGGCTTCTCCTGTCTGACCTTTAGGAGTACCTTGGGGAGGAGAGGCAGAGGGGGAAAGGCATATACTGATAGGTTTTTCCAGCTAAAGGATAGGACATCCACTTTCCATGCTTGTCTGTGATAAATCCTTGTGCAGAATCTCTTTAGTTGGTAGTTGTGAGGGGAGGCAAATAGATCTATGCCCGGGCATCCCCATTTCCTTGTTATCATGCTGAAGACTTGTGGATCCAGCTGCCACTCATGGGGATCCATGAGGTTTCTGCTTAGTTTGTCTGCCAGAGTATTTTTCCTTCCTGGCAGGAATTGTGCCTGCTGATGTACTTGGTAAGTCAATGCTGTGTCCCACAAAGGCATGGCTAGTCTGCAAAGGGGGTAAGAATGTGTGCCCCCCTGCTTGTTTATATACCACATGACAATGGTGTTGTCTGTCTTTATCAGTAGTTGTCCTGGATGAAGTAGGTCCTTGAAGGCTGTCAGGGCATTATGAACAGCTAGCATCTCTTTTTGATTGATATGTAGATGCATTTGGTTTGAGGGCCATGTTTCCTGAATGCATCTTCCTGCCATGTGGGCCCCCCCCCCAGGCATAATCTGATGCATCCATTGTTAGTGTCTGCCTGGCTGGGGGTAATGTGAATGGCTGTCCCTTGTTTTGGTGACAAGCCTTTGCCCACCATCGAAACTCCTGTTGCAGGCAGGGAATGAGTAATTATAGTTTCCAGGCTGTGGCAATGCTGAGTCCAAACACTTTTTAGGTACCATTGATGTTTCCTCATATGCTGTCTTGCATATGGAATTAGTAGGATGCAGGATGCCATGAAGCCCAAAGCCTGCAGAATTTTTCTTGCAGATAACTGGGCCTTTGTAGCGAACATTTTGAAATAGGTAGTCAGTTGCCTTTGTTTGTCTGGCGTGAGATAAGCCATCTGGGCAGTTGTATTTAAGCTTGCACCCAGGAATATTATCTCTTGAGAGGGTACTAGTTTTTATTTCTTTTCGTTGAATGTGTACCCTAGGCATGTTAGAAGTTTTTTCACAAACGCCAGATGCTGTAGAAGGATGTCCTTGTTCTCTGCTTGAATGAGACAGTCGTCCAAGTAAGGATACATTTGTATTCCTCTTAGTCTGCAGAAAGCAATTACTGGTGCCAGGCACTTTGTAAAGACCCTGGGCGCAGTAGATAAGCCAAAGGGCAGTGCAGAAAATTGGTAATGCATTGAGCCACCCTTGAATCTGAGGTATCTTCTGCATATTTGTTTGATTTGGACATGCAGGTATGCCTCTTTTAGGTCTAAAGTTACAAGTTGAGCGTTCTTGCCCAGCATGGGCAGAAGCTGCAGCAAAGTCAACATTTTGAATATTGGTATATCCGGGAATGTGTTCAGAATCAACAGGTCCAGTATTGGCCTCCAGGTCTTGTCCTTTCTGGGTACCAAGAACAGTCTTGAGTAAAATCCTTGTCCCTGCTCTTGCTCTAGCACTTGTTGAATGGCCCTCATGTCCATGAGGGATGAGACTTGTTTTTGTGCCTCTGCCCATTGATTTTTTGACAGATCTGGCCAGCCGTTTGCCTTTGGCAGGGTATGGAAATGGAATTTGTAGCCTTGCGACACGATATTTAGAACCCACTTGTCCTGGGTTATAATGCGCCAATTTTGAGAAAAAAGTGCTAATTTTCCCCCTAGGGGTGCAGTCAGGAAATAAGTGCTTGGTGCAGGCAGGGGGAAGTCATTGGGACTGTTTCCTGTAAGGTTGTGATTTGTCTTCTCCACTTTTGGAGGTAGAAGCACCCCATTGCTTTGACCTGTATGAACTTTGCACCTGGGATCTGCCTCTAGGGCATTTGGGTCTGCCCCTTTGAGGTCTGTCTGACACAGGAAAGGACCAATTCTTTCTTGGCCAGTGTCTACTAAACCTAGACGGCTGTACTTGTAAGAAATTGACCGTTTGCAATGATTTAGCCTTGTCCTCCATTTTCTTTAACACCTCTTCTGCCTTAGCAACAAACAAAGTATCATGCTATAAAGGTGCATCTAATAATTTAACTTTAACATGATCAGGTAGATTTTGTTCCTTTAACCAAGCATGCCTTCTAATTGCAGAACCTGTAACTGCGGCCCTGCAGGAGGCCTCTAAAGAATCAAAACCACATTGCAAAGTATGCTTTCCAACTTGTTCAGCTGCATGCAATATATCCAGCATTTCCTTGTTTTCTGTACATTCAGAGTTTAACAACATTTTCTGTTTAAGCAATGCCATGACATGTTGCTGATATTTGAGCATATGAAACTGACAGTTTAAGGCCCTTATAGCCAAGGTAGCAGATGTGTAAACCTTTTTGCCCCATCTAGCCAGTGCCCTAAAATCCCTGTCAAAAGGGGTAGGGTTTTTTACAGCGGAAGACTTAACTCCCTTGGGAGCCTGAGAAATAGTTTCTGGGTCTGCAGCAGGGTTTTTAAAAAGGAATTTATGTGAGTCAGGAACCCTGTAATATCTGTCAGGCTTAACAGGAGCTGGAGGGCAAGGAGTCGGGGGTAAAGCTAGACTCTGAAAACACATCTACAATGTCTAACACGGGAGGGATGGCTAGTGGCTTGTGCCAAGGTAGTAACAGGAAATCCCTGAGCCTCTTTTTAGATTCTGAAAAATCTTGGCTCTTCCAGTGGAAATGCTCCCTCATGGTATGTAAGGTTTCCCCAAAAGAATAGTCCTCAGGAGGAGAAGTTAAAGGTATGGAGTCTTCAGCATCAGAATCCTCATAGGGGGGAAAAGAATATTCCTGATCATTAGAGGAATCAGAAGAAATGGAAACCTGATCTGAAGATTCATAGTCAGTCTCTTGCCTAGGCCGCTTATCAGGAGGGATATGGGAACCCCTGATCAAGGTAATCAAGTCTTCAGCCATTTTGAGCATCTGTTTTTTGGGCATGGAGGCCTGTCCATGTGGCTCTTGAGTTTGCTTCTTTGCCTTTGAAGTCGGTTTAATGTATAGATGTTTGGGTCTGAATACACCCTCACAAGCCGATGTCGGCTCCGGAACCATCTGAAGGATTAGCGTCAGAGGCTCCAATACCTTGAGTTTCCAGCGGCATGGCCGACTCCCAAGTCGGAGTCAGTAGATGCCTGCGACTCTGAAGTAGCAGTTGTCAGGGGCTGCGAAAGCGCCTCACTGAGAATTGGCGAACTGCGACTGGCTTAGGAGAAGCTTCGTCATCAGTTTTGGGCCTCGGCTGTCTCTCTTTTTCTTTGCGTTTTTTGTGAACTCCGGTAGTCGGATGGCTTTCCGATGACATTTCTGGATAATTAAACCTGCGTCCAAAGTAGTTTAAAGCAAAATCATACCGACGCTTAATAGTGCGTTGGTTAAATCTAGTAAAAAAACGGCAACCCAGAAAGTTATGATCAGGGACTAGGCAAGGAATACAGTAAGAATGAAAGTCCTTAGGAGGTATTTGCTTCCCACAAGAATTACAACTATTAACTTTTTCTGACATCGGTTCTGGAGCAAGAAAAGTTTCCCCAACGGGGTACTTAGCTTTACAGAAGACTTTGGATCTGAAATTCGAACTCACAAATCCCAGGAGCCGGCCGACCGGCACTTGCAAACTGCTTCTGCTTCGGGCACCGCGCGGCAAGAAAGACTAAAGAAAATGGCGTCGGCTGCTTCTTTTATACCCCTGACGACCTGACGTCAGGGAAGGGGTGACGACGGCCGACGGATGACCTAAGACTTTGGAATTCAGGCAGACTGAGGGCAACTTGCCAGCAGGATTACCCAAATTTAATGACTGCAATGGTGAAACACGAAAAACATCTTGGAGGGAATTCTTGACAGTTTGCATAGATTTTGCATCATCTTCCATCTTTTTTAGTACAGTCAGTCCTTATGCAGGGATGCATCTATAAGTTTGGATACGACATGGTCTAGTGGGATCTGTTCCCTAAGCCAAGCATGAGTTCTAATGACAGAGCCAGATACAGCAGCTCAGCTGGAGGCCTCCACAGAATCACTGCCACAGTGTAAAGAGTGCCTTAGCCACCTGGAAGCTGGAATGGCAAAGGTCCAACAATTCCTTAGAAATGTTCTTGTCCTCCAGGGAGGAATTGTTTTGTTTCATTTTATCTAAAATACTTTGTTGGTATTTTATCATATGAAACTGGCAGTTAAACAGGCCCTCATGGCTAGGGTCGATGAAATGTAAAAGTTTTTACCAAACCTATCAAGGGCCCTGCTTTCCTTGTCAGTACGTAAAGGAGTCTTTAAACAGCTGACTTTTGCTGCCTTGGTATCTGCAGTGACAACCTCTGGGTCAGCAGAGGGGCTTTTGAAGAGGTACTTATGTGAGCCCAACACCCTATAAAACCTGTCTGGTTTCCGAGGGGATGGAAGTAGAGTCTGGGTTCAGGGAAAAGTCCATAAAAATATCCTCTACCACTTCCAATACAGGAATAATAGCCAGAGGTTTGTGTTCTTGGAGGTCAAGGAACTCACAATCTTTTTAGATTGTGGGTATTCCTGTACCTCCCACTGGAAATGCTCTCTTGTGGCATGGAGTGTTTCCCCAAAAGTGATGTCTTCAGGAGGTGAAGTTGAAGGCAGATTCTCATCAGAATCTGACTCTTTAAAAGAAAAAAGGGACCCTCCTCACAAACAGACCCCCTTCCTGGTCAGAATGCTAATCAGGGGGTTCAGTGAAAACTTCAGGGGTGAAATCCCTCTTCCTTTCCCCTGGGGAAGACTCCAAAAGGGGTTGCCTAGCTCTGACTAAGGAGATAGGGTCCTCAGCTAACCTGACCAGGTCTTGCTGATAACCTGCTGAGTGGGAGCCAGTAGGCCTAGGCAAAGGACCTGAGGTATATCTCTTCTTAAAAATAACTTTAGCTTTGGGGCTAGGTTAAGCCCACCATCCTGATGCCAGTCTCTATGCAAGGCAGAATTGATGCAGGCTGACACCTCGAAGGAACATAGTTGGTAAATCACTCGTCAGAAACAGAGGTATGCTGAGCAACTCTGGACCCAAATGACAAACTGAAAGCCAAGGCCTGTGCAGAAGGTGAGGGACCCAGTAGTATGTCGGATTCCATAAGGGTCTCGACAGAGTCCTGTGCCACCACCTTGGTTGCAGAAGGGGGCTGTGAAAGTGCCTTGCCTTCCTCAGTGATAACGAGCCCTGGGGGACTGGTCAACGGTGAAAGGTTGTCATCTTGAGGCCCTAAGCTTGGGCCATTTTTCCAATTTTTCTTGTGCTTAGGGATATCAACCTCGGGACAACTGACAGACGATATTGAACGATCTAAGGAAGAATGCAGACCAAGAAGCCTAGCTGAGATTTCGGCCCTTGGCCTGATCGTCCTAGAATGAAATGGGCATCAAAACAAGTAGGAACATTGTGATCAGTTCTAGACAGGTGACACACAAAGTAAGGAAGTTTTAGTGTGGGAATTGCTTACCACAGAGGAGATAATTGTTAAACTTTCTGACATGAGTTAAAGCAAGAAAGAGTTCCCCAACGGGATACTTCGCTTTAGAAGACTTCTCTCTGGTGTATGCTGGCCAATGCACTGAAAAAGAAGTTATGTTCTTACTATAACATTGCATCTGCGTTGTCGATCTTCATTCATTCTTGACTTCTGGGTTCAGTTCCGATCCTCTGAACTGACTTGGCTGTTATATCAAGCTCACACCAGTGAAAAACTCTCAAGCTAAGGCTACCCACACTGCCTTCTCTTCCCTTTACCTCAGATAGAGTTTGCCCATTGTTGTTGTGTCTTTTGGCTTTTCCTGGTTAGAGGTCGCCACAGAGGAACTCTGGTCCACTAATGATTGGCAGTAGATTTTTACGTGCAGAGTTGCCAGCCCTGACGCACAACCTTCAACGAAGGTACACCCATTCACGCATGTCTCCACACAGAAGACGCTCTAGCTGAGAATTGAACAGGACAACATCTTACCATGAGGAGACAAAGCTACAGCAGCACCACCACCGCAGCCCATTATGAAGAAAAATATGGAAGCTCTGTCTGAGCAACAACCCTACTAGAACCCCCAAGACTAGTTCAAAACCTCCAGGAGTCCCTAGGAGGGGGCAGGAGTGTGGGAAGTCAAGAATGAATGAAGACAGACAGACAACACAGATGGAATGTTATGGTAAGAACATAACTTCTTTATCTGATGTTGTCAATCTTAATTCATACTTGACTGTTGGGACAGAGTCCCCAGCTACTTTAGATCCTGGGAGGCCCTACGGAAGGATACTCCTGAGCAACAGAGAGCCAAAGGATGCTCTTCCCCTGGAGACCATGTCTAATTTGTAATGAGTGATAAAGGTAATAGTAGCCCAAGTTGCAGCTGCGTATATGTCTTCCATAGAAGCTCTGGAATGGAAGACTACTAAAGTGGAAACAAATCTGGTAGAATGAGTTGCAACTTTTGTTGGTAAGTCGAGTTTATTCTGACTGTAAATAAATGTAATGCAGTCTCTCAACCATTTTGATTAAGTGACCTTTGAAACTGGTTTGCCCAATCTAGTACCTGAAAAAGATAGAAACAGTTGCTCTAATTTTCTAGATAATTTCGTTCTATCCAAGTAAAAACGTAATTGCCTGTGGACGTCCAAAAAATATAAGTAATACTCTCCTTTATTTGAAAAATTTGGAAAGAACACTGGTAAATCTATAGTCTGGTAGATACTGGAGTCAGACACCACTTTAGGAAGAAAGGAGGGATTAGTTCTGAGCGATACTCGCTGATGTATGGATGCTTCACACACAGAGCCTGTAACTCTGAAATTCTCCTGGCAGACATGATAGCTACCAGGAAGAGGGTCTTCCAAGATAAAAACTTGAAGTCACAGGTGGCTGCTGGCTCAAAGGGCTGACGAATTAAACATTGCAAGACCAAAGTTAGATCCCAAGGCACTATAGGATCTTTGAAAGGTGGCTTCAAATATAGAGGGCCCTTGAGAAAGGTTTTGCAAAGATGGTGAGACATCAAAGAACGATCATCAAATCCATTACAGAATTTTGAAATGGTAGCTAAGTAAACTCTAATGGTAGAAGTTGAGGCTCCCAATTGAAATAAGGAAGTTAAATATTCCAGGACCTTATCGATCGGAGCAGAGAAAGGATCAAAACCAGTTTTATCCTACCCAATGGAAAAATCTCTTCCATTTGTTAAGGTAAACCCTTCTGGTGGACAGTTTATGAGAAGCCAGAAGTATCTTTTTCACTGGGGAAGACAAATTATTTCACCTGGCAATTACTGGAAGTGGAGAAACCAAGGCGTCAGCTTGAGGTGTTGAAGGCTAGGATGGACCAAGCCCTGAGGATGAGACAACAGGTTTGAATTTAGATCCAGAGTCCACAGGCGGTGAAACCAGGTTAAACAAAGAAAGGGAAACCAGATTTGATGGGGCCAATAAGGTGCAATGAGAATCACTTTGCTTATCAACCGTTGGGCTTTCTTCAGAAAATGGAGAATATGAGGGATCGGTGGGAAGGCATACAGAAGTCCCGGGGGCCAATCGTGGAGAAGTGCATCTCTCGGGGACGCCCCCCACCCCCCCCTCAAGGCGGAACTAAGGCAAAGTTGCTGCTGCATTTGTGGTTTATTGGAGAGCCAAACAGTTTGCAGCAAGGCTGACCCCAATGACAAATAATTCTCGCTGCTATGTTGGGACTGAGAGACCACTCGTCAGGTAGAAGGATACACCTGCTTAGCTTGTCTGCAAAAACATTGGAGTTCTCCAGGACATGCATTGCTATTAGAAAGTGGTTGGAGGCGATTGCCCATTGCCAACTCTTAAGAGTTTCCCAACAGTGGGTAGGATTTGGTTCCCCAGTGTTTATATACCATACTGACATGTCTGACTGGACAGCAATCCTTCCTGAAGGAAGGGTAGACTGGAATGCCTGTAATGCTAAAAGCATTGCCCTTAATTCTATGACTCTGATATGCAGATTGGCCTCTTCAGGGGACCAAGTGCCTTGGACTGTCTTTCCCTGAAAATGCCCCCCCCCCCCAATCAGGCAAGTATCCATGGTCACTATGGCCTTGGGCTGAGAGGGGAAAAAGGGACAACTCCATAAGTTCTCTTCTGGCTTCATCAACCAAGACAAGTCCTGCCTGCAGTGGTTCGTTATCAGGACTGGATGAGACATTGGGTGAGTTATTGTGATGCCAGGAGCCACTGAAGCAGCCTCATGTGGTACCTCGCCAGGGGGACTAAAGTGATTGTTGCTGCCATGGACCCAAGAAATTGTAGAACTAGATAAGCAGGGAATTTGTCTTGAGACAGTATCACTTGAAGTTGTGACCTCAGCTTTAACAGTCTGTGATGAGGAAGGGAAGCCACGCAGGACCTCATGTTTAGTCTTATTCCGATGAATTCTAGATCCTGTGTGGGAGATGGTTGTGATTTTTTTCTGCTGACTGAAATGCCTAAGAACACGGCAAGGCACAGAATGGAGTCTAAGGCCCAAAGCAGTAGATGCCTGGTGAGGGTGGTGAGGAGCCAGTCATCTAAATATGGAAACACATGGAATCCCTGTAGCCATAAGTGAGCTGCTACAACTGCCATGCATTTGGTGAACACCCTGGGGACTGTGATGAGATCAAATGTCAGTGCTCAAAATTGATAATGACTGGCTCCTAGCTGGAAGCGGAGATATCTTCTGGAGCATTTGTCCATCTTTACGTGATAATACGCATCCTGAAGATCTATAGAGCACATCCAATCATCTTTCTCTAGAAAAAGTACAGTTGTGTACACTTACCACAAATGTAGATATTAGAGTGTATTCACTGTTGCAGTCATCACATTTGGGGTTATTCTGCCAGGGTAGCCCCTTGGTCGTCCCGAATACCAGAGACTTACGAATTCTGCGTTGGTTGCTGTCACTTCAGGATTGATGTCAGGTCGTCAGTAGTATAAAGTAAGGCAGCCAACACCATTACATCAGTTTTTTTTGACCTAACCTGTCAAGAGTCCCTATGTAGGAGCTAGGTTCTGGTGGAAGAACCCCACCAGTGGAAAATAAATACCCATATGTCCATTGTAAGGAAAGAGAATAAAAGGGGGATGGAGGGAGAGAAACCAGAACTGCAACAGTGAATACACTCGAACATCTACATCTATGGTAAGTGTACACAACTGTACTGTGTTCTTCATGTTTCACTGTTGCAGCCATCACATTTGGGTTGATTCCCAAAGTTGAGGAATGGGTGGAGGCAGTCAAGGAAACTAGGGCTTGCTAGGATACCTTGCAAGACTGCAGAGGCAAACCCTACCCTGGATTTGGAGAAGAAAGGCAGGTGGTAATGCTTGGTAAAAGTGTTAACAGATGTTCAGGTGGCAGCCTCCGGGATGTCTCTGGTGGGGACTCCTATGAGGAAAGCTGCAGAGGTGGAAGTTGCTCTGGTGAAGTGTGTCCTGACCCCCTTGGGGGAGGCTTTCCATGTTGTTTGTAACAGAAGTGAATGCAGTGTGCTATCCATTTGGAGATGGCTTTGCCTTCTGCCCCTGTAGCAAAGCTAACCAGCAACTGATCAGACTTTCTGAAGTATTTAGTCCTGTCTAGATATAATCTGAGCTGTCTGTGCACATCCAGAGAGTGCAGTATCCTTTCCCTCTTGCTCTGTGGATCAGGAAAAAAGGCGAGCAAATTAATGGATTGGTTGACAGCCACACTGGATACCACCTTGGGCATGAAGGATGGGTTAGTTCTGAGGGATACCCCATCAGCATGGAAGATGATTAAGGGTTCCACAGCCATGAGCACTTGTAGCTCAGAGACTCTTCTGGCTGAAGTGATGGCCAGAAAGAATGTTGTTTTCCAAGAGAGAAATTTTAGCTCTGCAAAAGAAGTTGGTTTGAAAGGGGGCAGGGTGAGTTTTTTCCAGTATAAAATTAAGGTCCAAAGCTGGTCTTGGTGCCCTTCTGGGTGGCCTCAAGTTGATGGCCCCACTTAGGAACTGTTTGATCAAGGGTTGTGAGAAAAGAGGCTGCTCAGTGAGAAAATGAGCAGAAATAGCAGAAGCATGAATTTTTATAGAGGAGAAAGAGAGGCCACTGTGTAGTAGGTCAACTAAGTAATCCAGAATGAGAGGGAGGGAAGTCTGTGCCCTATTGGCTCCCTTAGTCTGGATCCAGGTGCAGAACCTTTTTCATTTGTCAGCATAAGACTTTCTGGTGCTAGGGCGTCTGGCCTCATGGAAAACATCTACAACCTGTTTACTGAAGTTGGCAGATTGGTTCGGGGTTAGGTAATAAGCCAAGCTGCCAAATTGAGTGTCTGCAATTGGGAATGCATGAATTTTCCTTCCCTCTGGGTCAGGAGGTTAGGAATCTGAGAAAGATGACATTGGGTCAGTGGGGACAGGCTGTGCAGCAAGGAGTACCAGTCCTGCCAGGGCCAGTCTGGAGCTATAAGAATGGTCCTTGGTTTTTCCTCCATTATTTTGAGCAGTACCCTGGGAATGAGAGGTAGTGGAGGAAAGGCATAGACCGACTTATTGACCCAGGGGAAAGACAAGGCATCCGCTTTCCAAGCCATCCAGTGATGCTCCCTGGTGCAGAATTTGCTGACCTAATGGTTGGTGTGGGAGGCAAAGAGGTCGACCTTCAGTGTGCCCCACTTCTGAGTTATTAGGGTGAAGGTTCTTCTGTTGAGCTGCCACTCATGTGGGTCCAGAAGATTTATGATTAGTTGGTCTGCAGGAGAGTTGAGACAGCCTGGTAGGAATTGTGCTAACAGGTGTAGATGCATGGTAGAGGCTGTGTGCCAAAGGGTTATGGCCAGCCTGCATAGAGGGTAGGAATGAGTCCCTCCCTGCTTATTGATATACCACATCACAATGGTGTTGTCTGTTTTGATCAGGAGAGTCCCTGGAGAGAGAAGGGGCTTGAAGGCTATCAAGGCGTCAAGGGGTGCTGCACAGCCATCATCTCTTTTTGACTGATGTGTAAAGGGATTTGCTGCGGGCTCCATTGGCCCTGTATGCACCTGGCATCCAGGTGTGCACCAAAAGCATAGTCTGATGCATCTGTGGTGAGGGTCTGGGCAGCAGGGGGGTGGTGAGAAAGGCAGTCCCTTACTGTGGGAGCATGCTGTTGCCCACCAAAGAAAATCTTTTCTGAGGCAAGGCATTACAGGTAGGAGAGTTTCCAGGTCTTGAGAGTGTTGACACCAAAGGTTTTTTAGGTACCATTGTAGTTTCCCCATATGCAGTCTGGCATATGGAATGAGTAGTATGCAAGATGCCATGAACTCCACAGCTTGCAGGATCTTCCTTGCAGACAGCCGGGGCCTGGTGACTAGCTGAGAGAAGTAGGCTGTCAGGAAATTGTTTTTCTCTGGTGTAAGGTATACCATCTGGGATGCTGTGTCAAAGCTTGCTCCCAGGCAGATAATCCTTTGGGTGGGCACCTGTTTGGATTTCTTTTCGTTGATCGTGTACCCTAGGGAGGTTAGCAGTGTCTTTACAAAGGTCAGGTGTTTGAGTAGCTTTTCCTGGCTGTCTGCATGGATAAGGCAGTCTAAGTATGGGTAAATCTGAATATTTCTTTGTCTGAAAAAGGCATTGGCCGGAGTCAGACATTTTGTGAAAACTCGGGAAGCAGTAGATAAACCAAAGGGAAGTGCAGAGAACTGAAGGTGCTGAGATCCTGCCCTGAAATGGAGATATTTCCTGCATGATTTACTGATAGGAATGTAGAGTTAGGCCTCTTTTAGATCTAGGGTGGCTAGCCAAGTGTCCTTGGAGAGCATGGGAAGCAGCTGTTGGAGGGCGAGCATTTTGAATTTTGGGATCACCACGAAGGTGTTTAGAATGGAAAGACAGAGGGTGGGGCACCAGGTGCTCTCTTTTCTGGGCACCAGAAAAAGTCTGGAGTAGAAACCTTGGCCTAGCTGTTCTGCTTGAACGTGCTCTACTGTTCTCATAGAGAGCAGGGAAATGATTTGCTTTTGAGCCTCTGCCCACTGGTTTGGTGGTAGACCTGGGAAACCTTTTGGGGTTGGAAGGGTGTGGAAGGAAAATTTGTATCCCTGAGACACTATATTCAGAACCCAGTGGTCGTTGGTAATGGTGGCCCAGGTGCTTGCGTGAAATGAGAGTTTTCCTCCTAGGGGTAAGAGAAGGTGGGCAGAGGTAGGGGGTACAGGAGGCGAGTCATTGTGAGTTCTTACCATAAGGAGGTGGCTTAGAATGGAAGTCCACTGCTTAGAGCTCTGCATTCCCTGTAGTTGCTGTCTGGGGGGTCTGGTTCCCCGGAGTCTGGGCTGGACTGGCTTACTGGGAGCAGGACAGGACCAATGTTTGGTGGGACAATGCCTGTTGAACTTAGGTGGCTGGACCTGCAAGAAATCCTTAACTGTTTGCATAGATTTTGCTTTTTCTTCCATCTTTAAGACTTCTTCTTCTTTACTGCCAAATAAGTTATCTTTGTGCAAGGATGCATCCAACAATTAGCCATGCATGCCTTCTAATTACAGATCCAGTGACTGCCACCCTGCAAGAAGCTTCTAGGGCATCAAAACCACAGTGCAAGGTGTGTTTAGTTACTTGACTTGCAGAATGCATTAACTCTTGTAATTCTTTTGATTCTGCTCAAGCAGGAAAGGAAGACATTTTTTTTGTTTAAGGAGTTCCAGGGTATGTTGCTGAAATTTCAGCATATGGAACTGACAATTTAGTGCCCTGATAGCAAGAGTAGCAGAGGTGTATACTTTTTTACCCCATCTGTCCAGTGCTTGGGAATGCCTATCTGATGATGGGGTGGGATTCTTAGCAGAGGTTGCTTTAATTCCTTTAGGCCCTTGATTTTTAAAAAGAAATTTGTGAGAGTCAGGGACTCTATAGTACCTGTCTGGTTTTCTGGGTGCAAGAGGGAGGGTGTCAGGAGTCAAGCTGGATTTCAGGAAAACATCCTCCACAAAGTCCAGGACTGGGGGGATGGCCAAGGGTCTGTGCTGTGGAAGATCTAGGAATTCCCTGAGTCTCTTTTCAGACTGAGGGTAGTCTTCACTCTCCCACTGGAAATGCTCCCTTAAATTATGCAGGGTTTCCCCAAAGGAAAAATCCTTTGGGGGAGAGGCTGAAGGAATGGAATCCACTGGATCAGAATCCTCATAAGTAGGGAGGGGATGCATGTCTTCATATTCAGATGCATCAGATTCACCTGACTCTTGTTCAGACAAAACTACAGGGGACAGATCTCTTTCCTTTTGGAGGGGGTAACTTGGCTTCCCCTGATCAGCATGATGAGGTCTTCCGCCATTTTAAGCATTTGAGACTGAGGCAAGGAAGCAGGCGCCTGAGAGTGGGTAGTCATTTTTTGGGTGTGGTTCCTACCCTAGGCCTTAGAAACTTGGTCGTTTTAGAAAAGGTAGTCGCAAAAGAACACGTCAGTTTGTGTGCCTGCTCAGTGGCTCTGGACCCATCCAAGGTAGAGACGACCGCAGGCTCCTTAGTCGAAGAAGAGTTTTGTGGCATACCGGACTTTGAAAGGGTCTCGGTAGCAGCCTGCGAATCCACAGAAACGGGCATCAGGGGCTGCAAAAGTGCCTCACTGAGGACTGGAGAACTGATGACTAGCTTAAAAAAAGCATCGTCAGTAGGTTTGGACCTGTGCGGTCTGTCTCTGTCTTTATATTTATGTTTTTTCGGTAGATCTGCTGTCGGATGGCTTACCAAAGCCATATCGGAATTAGAGGACTGTAAGCAAAAATATCTGGCTACAATAAGAGCCCAACGATGGATAGTTCTGGCATTGAACAAAGCACAGAAATGACAACAGGGGACACCGTGGTCTGGGCCTGAACAAGTGACGCAGTAAGAATGGAAGTCTAGGTGCGGAATTTGCTTTCCACAGGCGAAACAACTTTTTCTGACATTGGTTAGTGCAAGAAAAAAGTATCCCCAAAGGGGTACTTAGTTTTAGAAGACTTCAACTGCAATTCGTAAGACGAAAACTCCAGGTAGCAGCCGACCGGCACTTGTGCAAACTGCATCTGCTTCAGGCTTTATGGCAAGAAAGACTGATGTAATGGTGTCGGCTTCCTTACTTTATACTTCTGACAACCTGACGTCAGTCCTGAAGTGACAGCAACCGACGCAGAAATACTAAGTCTCTGGTATTTGGGCCGACTGAGGGCTACCCTGGCAGGGATAACCCCAAATGTGATAACTGCAACAGTGAAACACGAAGAACATCGAAGGATAGACTAAACCATGACCATCCGGAATTTTCTGTGTTGCACAAATTTGTTCAATACACTGATGTCTAAGTTTGGCCATCAGTCTCCTGTCTGTTTTTGGCAATAAAAAGAATCTTGAGTAAAATCTGGATACTATCTCGTCTGGTGGGACTGTTTGGATGACTCTTTTTCGAAGCAGCTTTTGAATCTCTAGTGCTGCTACATCCTTCTAACTGGGTGGAACATCAGGGATTTGCCTTTGTGGTTTGGGAGAAAGACTGAAGGGAATATACCAATGAAAATCATCAAAAAGCACCAACGTGACTAGTAATCCAAAAAACGATGCAATAGGTGAAACAAGAAAGCCACAGAAGAGGGTCAGGCGAGAAACTTTAATGATAATTTTAAAACAGCATCCACTTCCAACACAAGTCAGCACATAGAAATGTTCCAAGTTACGTTTTTGTTTGTATGTTACTTCAGCAGATGTGGGCTAATTGTAAATCAACGGACTTATAAATCAAACCCTTGCTGACATCATTTAATTAATAGATCAATAAAAAACATTAAAACCCCTTTCAAATGTTACAGGAAACATTCATTGAAAAAGTTCATTAAAAAGTTCATAAAAAATATATATATGTAAATCTCAATAAAATGTTAAATATTTACGTGTGTGTACATTATACAAAATACTAAAACTGTCCAGTAGATGGAGTCAATAAAGAAATGGTCGGACTCATGAAAAAATTAATTGAAATAGGAACCAGTCATTTTTTAATATAGGTGAATATGTTTTGAAAAACAATAAATTTATTTAGTTATAGTATTTTGTATAATGTACACACATGTAAATATTTTAACATTTTATTGAGATTTACATATATATTTTTTTTATGAACTTTTTAATGAACATTTCAATTAATGTTTCTTGTAACATTTGAAAGGGGTTTTAATGTCTTTTATTGGTCTATTAATTAAATGATGTCAGCAGGGGTTTGATTTACAAGTCCATTGATTTACAATGAGCCCACATCTGATGAAGTAACGTACAAACGAAAACGTAACTTGGAACGTTTATATGTGCTGACTTGTCCTGGAAGCGGATGCGGTTTTAAAATTATCATTAAAATTTCTCGCCTGACCCTCCTTTGTGGCTTTATTGTTTCACCTACTGCATCATTTTTTTGGATTGAAGGGAATATGATAACCTCTGGTAATTACTGTCTGCACCCAGGAATCCGATGTTATAGAGTGCCAGGCAGCATGGTGCAGAGAGAATCTTCCCCCAACTGCTTCCAGAGGTAAGCAATCATGCTGCCACTCAGGAGTGCTGGTAGGGTTGTCCAAAAAAGGAATTCCTGGAACTCTGGTTGCTTGGACTCCCTCTGCCACAGGAGGGGTGTCTTCCTGAAAAGTTCACCCCTCTGCCCCGAGAGGAATGCTTGCGACGTGTCCAGAAAAGGTTCTAGAGTATTCCTGAACCACATCTTCCCACTCTGATTCCTGGAGTAAGGTCGTTGAGGAGTGGAAAAATACACAACCACATCAGAAAGGGTCTTTCCATCCTTCTCACACCTGGCTAATATGTCTCTGACTTTTGGGCCAAACAATGAAGTAGCATCCGCAGGGGTGTTGGCAAAGGAAGATGTGAAGGGGTCCGCAAAATCACACAAGCGCATCCAGGCGTGACGCTTAATGGCAATGCCCGTACCCACTGCTCTGGATATCTGTTTGGCTGTATGTGCAATAAGCCACATAGACGACTTGAAGACTGACTCTAGGATGGCAAGCTAGGAGGCAACCTTATAACAGACCTCGTCAGACACTACTCCTGCCAAAGTATCTGAAAGCTCGGTTATCAGATCCCTTTAGAGTTGGGTGAAGTGTGCAAAGAAGTTCAAGGACCGAATAGCGAAGATCGTTGAAGCAAAGACCAGCTTCCCAAATCTATCCATCGTCCGAGACTCTCGGTTTGGTGAATGGACAGTTGAACTCTCTTTGGTGAGTTCCCTTTTAGTGGTTGCCGTCACCACCATACCATCCGCTGCTAGACCTTTCGACCAATGGGAGTGAGCCTCAGGGGGTGAGAAACTTTTGTCCGGTCTCCGGGGGATTGGCTCTATGGTGTCAGGAGCCTTCCAACCACACTACTTGATGAGTTTAATTAGTTCATCCGCAGGCAGGGTCATCCAAGAAGTCCAGGCACCGAAATGCCTGCAAGAAGCCAGATTTCTCAGAGGAAGAGTTTGAGGGCTTCTAATCACCCCTCTGTTTCAAAATTTCCAGGATGTCTTCAAAGAAGACATCTTCAGGGGTGATCGTGGGGACCCTTCCCCTTCATCGTAATCTGTATCCGCAGTGACAGATTCTTCTGGAGAATCCAGGTGCTTCCTCTTGCATGATCTCTTACAGGGTGGCTCCTTGGGGAGGGGGATCTGAGGAGGACTCCTAAGAGAGGGGACCCTGCAGTAGGGTATCTTTCTGCTCTTGTGCCCACTGTCCCGAAGTAGCAGACTGTGACAGCTGCGAGCCAGAGGATAGAAAAAATGTGGCGCACTGATGGGGATGGTACCAAGTGTAAGCCTCCTGAGGCTAGGGCTCTCTCCATAATCTGGAAGGCAGGCCCGCCTGAAGAGGGAAGGGAGCCTGGGAGCCTGGAATAGAGAAAGATAACCTTGGAACCGGGGTCACACACCGCTCCAATGATCCGCCCCCCAGAGTAGGAGCAGAGAGAGGATTTGTAACTGCCAGTGCACCAGGAATCATAGACGGCACCATGGAAAAAATCGGAGTCGATCCAGGGATCCTGAAGCCAGCAGCCAAATCTTATTCCAGTGGGTGTGACTGCTCCGATGGAGCTGAAAACTACAGAGTTGGTTCTAGTACCAAAACAAGACTCACTGTCAGTACTGAAGTAGCTGGCACCAGGAACATCGAAATAGTGCACTCTAAGGCATGCGGAGAGGTTGAAGGAGGAAGATATGTGGGAGTCCTGGGAGAGTAAACCTCTGTTCCGGGAGGGAGGTCCGAGTGGGAGCTGGAAGACCTCTGGCTGTTAACAGCTGATCCACCAATCTAACTACATCCAGTTCCGAGAGACTCCTGGAGGAACGGATGGACATTCCCAAAGGCAATTTCGGTATTTCTACAAAGGGGCTTAACTGCTGACCCAAAAAGGAGTCTATTGATGGGGAGTAACTAGTCCTGGGGGTACTTAGCATCTCGTCCTTCAGCACCATGGTCTGTTGAACAGAAATTTGCTTGGCAGGGGAAAATGGAGCCGATATTTGAGGGGGCCACTGCCGGTACCAGAGAGGTCGTCTGCACTTAAGACAAGCTCGGTGTCATAGGTGTCTGGGTAGATTCAATGGAGCATGGCACTGTGGAAGATTTAGCTGGTTTTGGTGCCAGATCAAAAGTTGGTGCAGTCTTAGGAACTTTAGGCTTCAGTTCCTGAGTAATGAGTTGAAACCTGAGACTTTGGAGTCTTAGATTCGTGTACCTTGGGGGAAGATGGTAACAAATGGCTCCGTTTCTTTGAGTGTGTCTTCAGAGATTTAGAAGTCTCCCCCTTCAGATATAGCTTCCCTAAAAGGGTATTTAGCAGTCCCTTAAGAATCAGTTTGTTTCACCTCTCTGCCAGAGTTTGAGCACTGAAACATTTGCAGAGTTCACATGCAAGCTGGATTTCAAGATGAGGGACACCCAAGCAATAAATGCATGAAAGATGCCCATCGGAATTGGGCATCTTCCTGCCACAGTTCCTACACTGTTTAAACCCAGTGGTTCTTTTCTGTTTTTCTGCCATTTTTCTAGCCAGAAAATGGCGCGCGCGTGCGCACACACACTCACACACACACAATCACTTGTGAAACAGGAAGGAAACAGTTTTTTTTTTTTAAATTATCCCAACAATAGTAAGTGAAGGGTACCCAAAGGGAGGGTAAGAGAAAGTCGGAGGGGAAAGGATACTGGTGATGGTATCAAAAAATTACCAAAGGTAGAAGGAAAGGAGGCCTATACCAATGATGGTAAAGTAAAATATCTAGAGGTAGGAAATGGGTAAAGGATAGATACAGAGTCACTCTCAACTAAAAACCTTAGAAGATAAGAAAATGAAGAAACTAGCAGAAATAGGTAGAAAGATAGTTATATAACCAAAAATATTTTGGCACTTAGCTGAGAGCACAGGTAACGCATCCGATTTTCTATGCGGCAAATGAGATCTGAGGTACAGGGAAGAGAGGCAGTATGGGTAGCTTGAGAGTTTTTGGCTGGCACGAGCTTGATATAATGGCAGAGTCGGTTCTGAGGGTCGGAACCGAACCCAACAGTCGAGAATGAATGAAGATTGACAACATCAGATAAACTTTTTCAGGCTCCGATAGCAAGAAAAGACTGATGTCATGATGTCTGTCGGCTGGTTCCCTTTACACCCAAGCATACTGACATCAGGGTATGGCATCAGCCAGCCTTAGGAGGAGGGAGATTTTTACTCTGGTAGTCGGGCCAGCCAAAGGCTTCCAAAGCAGGAAATCCCACAAATCAGGACTGCAAGAGTGAAACACACAGAACGTCAACAGTTCTCTTTTGCCAGGTGGGATAATTATCTTACAAAAAAAAACTTTTTTGCACTTGCAAGCTGCGATACAGGAATAGAAAGGAGTAGTAGTGTGTCTGTACTAACCAAATGGTGTCTGCAAAAAACCACCTGAGTAGCAAGGGACACTCAGTGGACTCCGTCTCATTAAATCAAGTGCAGTTTATGTATAGCACAAAACCTAAAATAAATGTCATTTGTATTTTACAACTAACCAGCCATCACTTTGCAAGGTTCTTTTTCCTGCAAGGAATTCTGCAATGCAGTCATCAACCTGGGAGAGTTGTACTGTAAAGAAATGCAATACTTCCTATCATCATAATTATGTCTTTTAAACAAAATGTGATGAAAGGAACCCCCAAGACTGTGCCACAAGGAGCTTCTGTAAACCTAATGAAAGGAAATATAACTTAATCTTAAGTCTAGTACCATAGAAATGTTTTAACTGTTTTAATCTATTTTACATTAAATACTCATTTAGGGGTGTGTTACCATGCATATCACCATACTTATTTTATAACTATTTGTAATAGGAAGTTCATGGGGAAAATATACATTGTGGGACAGATTAATGAATGTCTTCATGTTGCACTGTAAAACAAATGGCAATTTCACCACAAACACCACAACTGAGAAAAAAATGTTTGCTGTCTAACACTCAAATATACTAAGACATTTTCAAAGTGCAACCATTAGGTTAGAAGATGTGTCTAAATCTGGGTAACACACAAAAAAGCCTTACTTAATTAAAAAAAAGTCTTGAAATATATGCTATCTAAACTGATACTGCTTAGTCTGATTTATAAACTTACTTTTGAATTTAAAGTAATATGTCTTAAGTATTATTGGCAAGGAAAGGCCATCTCATTTTATCCAAGGCAAGTATCAACAGCAGGAAAATGCAAAAGACAGAAAAGATGTAGACTAAGTTACTCTGGTGGCAAATAATACTTAAATAAGTGATACCTGCTTTACTGAAGAAATTCTACCCACAAGCTTAAATACTTGTAAAGCAGTGTTAATAGTTTCTACCAAAGAAGGCCATCTACAAGATGCACAACCTGCACCATCCACACCAACTACTGATGTTTTTGCAAGACGACCATGTACAAATCTAGAAACCTTTGCTCTCCAATGTGGTTGGTCACAGTGGCAGCACACAAAAGGAAGACTCAGTTCCACTTGTGTGTATATTTGAAGTACTATATGGAGACAACAAGTCTGACGTGATTTTTAGCAAACAGGTGACATACAAGCATGCTACCAACATTGTCTGGCATTACTACCACTTATGATAAAGGAAATCTGTGGAATTTAATGTGGTTTCTTTTTTCTACCTTGCTGGAAATCTTTATATGTCATGCATCTCCAGTAGGTTCACAGCTAGGATAAAAGCTTACAATGTTCTCAATTATTACCTGCATGTCAAGTTCATGGCACCTCTGCGAAATTTCTTCTTTTGCTGCCAGAGCTTCATGTAGTTCCTCAGTAGTCTTCTTCAACTGTTGGGAAGAAAATCCTGGTGAAGTACATTCACGGAAAATGATGGAAAAAAACTTCCTTTTCCAAAAACACATACAATGCCACCTCTATAACCACTATTGCACACAACCCTAAATTTGTATTATCAAATAAGATGCTCAAAAACATAACTATACAATTATTCAGTGCTGAAAAGGGTTTCAAGGCCTTATTATACAAACTTACAGATACTACCTAGGGCAGCTTTGCAAATATGCAGACAAAATACAATGAACAGCATGAACACAACACCAAATCAATTACAGACGCTACAACACATTTTTTAATTTATTAATTTATCTATATTTTGTTGACCAGGTCAGTCCCACTAGACTAACAGCCTCTTTTCATGAGGGATCTGAGGTGGTAATTATACTACTAGGGGAAATCTGGCCAGGGCTTTGGGAAACTTCCCCTACTCTTTTAATAAGTGCTATGGGATATTTTACATGAACGTGAATTACCATCAACAAGATGGAACCTTGGTTTATTGTCTCATCCTAAGGACAACACATAAGAGTACAACATCCCTCTTATACTGCACTGCAGTGTCAGCAATCCACCTACCTGGTGTCGGAATAGAACCCACAGCCTTCTGTACTACACGTGAGAATGGTACCAGATGCACCTCACACACCTGCTAAATCTCAAACGTCTGAAAAGATATCTGTACTTACTTCCAAACAGCGATAATACTGGTTTATATTTTCCATACTTATAACTAAACTGCTGGCAAAATTTCAGAATGAAAGAAAGCTGTCAGAAAGTTTAGCTGTGTATGAACATAGCATAACAACAGATGTCCAACTGGCCACTGTTGCAGTATTAGTAATGTATGGTATATCTTGCCAGGGACAGACTTCTGTCTGGCCAACATACCAAAGCTTTGGCCACTTCACCTTGCACTGTACTTCCAAACTATGCCCAAAATGCTTGAGAGTTAGGAGATGCACAATAAACACAGAGGTGTGAAAACTTTAGGATTTTCTTACCCTAGACCAGAACAATATAGACACTGATGCAAAAAGAAGCAAACCATATATTGAAATATACACATATGTACATGCCAAATGGAAGCGGGTAAAGGAATTGATGCCCACCTTGGCCAAAAGGATAAGAAAAGAAAGAAGGAAAAGATGGGTGGTTTATACTGCAATTATGACCAGTCAGATATCCACTGCTATAGCAAGTTCTTACACAAAGGTACTCTGCACCCTTCCCTTGATCACTACTGAAGAATTAACATATCAGAAAATTCCCAAAGCTATCTAGATGGTAAGGGAGGAGGACTGAGAAGCTGAGCTGGGTCTAGGATTCCTTGAAGGGTTGAACAAGTAAATCCAGTTGTAGCTCAAGAGAAATACCTCAGTCATGTAATGTTTAGTAAAGGTGAGGATGGAAGACCAAGTGGGTGCATTTAAAATGGATCTAGAAACCAAACCTTCGACAAAGGATCTAGAAGGCGACAGTCCTGGTGGAATGGGCCTTAAGACATGGGAGCACTTATCCATGCAAGGTGTATATATATATATATATATATATATATATATATATATATATATATATATCAGATACTATTAGACCTTACTTGTTGTCTTGGAAGGAAAAAGCTGAAATACCTGTAAGCTGCACTTGCCCATAACAGTACAAGTTCAAATTTTTCACTGCTGCAGTAGCCCATAGGTTGTACCCTGTCAAAGATGAAGCAACCAGCCAGAAAAGCTTTCAATCCCTCCAAGAATGTTACTCTGGCTGCTTACAGATCAAACCCTTTTTGCAGGAAGCTACATAAACAGCCATAGCATAATTAAAAATCTTCAGACTTTCTTGCCACAAACAAAAAATGGGGGGCACATCCTGAGTAAAGCAAGATATAAATAACAAAATCTAACGATATAACATTAATACTATGTCCTTCTACACCTGCAGAGGACAAATGCTATCTGCACATCATCCTCAACAAACCAGTATGTGTATATATTACCTACTGTGTGTTATACTTCTGTACCATTCCAACATAAGTATAACACACAGTACGAGTATATATATTAACTTACTGTATGCTTTACTTCTGTTCCAATGGTACATAATGAGTATGTGCTTACTAATGTTGTCTGGTTGATATTTCCCTAAAACAACTGCATTTCAGTGGTCACCTCCAGTAGTGGACTTGCACTAGGACATGTCAGGTACGTCTTATTTTCTTCTTACTCACATATGTTGTATATGTTGCACATGTAAAGTAAATGTCTTCTCCCTGTTACTCAAGTTCAGTGAGCCATGCATGGGCATAACCCCCAAGTACTTAGCCTCACTAACACTGTGGTCATACTGTTGGTTCATATGCCTGTGCTGAGCTGTACCATATAGTAACTGACCTGGGTCCTCAGTCTCTTCTGGTGGAAATTCCACTGCCTGCCTCCTCCAGTAGCCCATGCCCTGATCCTGAGGTGGGGTGTGATGTGCCTCAATGTGCTAGCATGGCCCATGGCACACAGGACACAGATATGGTGATGCAGCCTGGTCCTAATAATGGTAATCATATGGATCAGGCTGTAGCCTCTGACGTGGAGAAAAACTTGTTCAGCTATTCTTATGATGTGGTGACATCAGATATTTACTTGGATGAGGACTGTGAACCAATGCTCCACGTTGAAGCCTGTTACTGAAGTTGACTCTTCCCCACACCAGAATGATACTGTCCAGTGCAGTACACGTGGACATGTTGCTGGTGTGTATGGTGTGTGTCAGAGGGCCTCCCTAATCCTACAGGTGAATGAAGTTCCCAGCAACATCCTGGATCTGATATTCCTGCACTTGCCTGTGCCACAGACTGTACTGCACAACAGCTGTGTTTGTTGCGTGAAGGTCAGTAGTACAGATATTGTGAGGTCCTGGTGGTACTAGATGTACAGCATGACAGTATGTTAACTGTGGCACACTCAGTTGAAAGCTTGGTTATGGCACTGCTACAGCAGTGCTGTAGTTCTAACAGGGTGTTACATACTCTGACTGTACTTAGCCAATTTAAACATGGGAGATGCAGGCCCACTCATTAGACCCACACTTCCCCATCGAACACCAATGTTTGTACTGACACATGCACTCATATCTGGTGTTGGCCAATCCACTATAAGCTCAGCAATCATAACCAGAAGTCAACTCGCAGTCCTGTTCCTTCCCACAATGTGTTTCCACATGCTGGTGTCACCATATCAAGCTCCTCGGTAGAGCAACTTGAACCAAGAGTTTGTGGACACTGTAGGGGAAGCCAAGACAACACTGTGAGCTGCTTGCATAGGTGTCGTAGACTGCATTACAGTAACACTGACAGTTGATCCAATGTGTGGTCCTGTAGTATCATTCTTACCCCATGGCAATGATGAACGTTGTGTAAACAAGCGACAATTCATTTGTATTTGGTTGTTGTGAGTTATTTTTACTAACCTAGGTTAATGCATTCCCTTGTTGATAATTATTCCCTCTTTTACATTAAGATATGCTAATAGTGATACTGACAACAGTAATGCAGTATGTGATGACTTGCTTTCATGCTTGCATGACTTGACAGTGGACTGATAGGGATGGGGTTTGCATTTCAATTTCCCTTGTTGTCTGCCACTCACTCCTGCACCACTAAAACTTTGTATGCACACCTCTGTCACTTGTTGCGTGATTTGATGGTTCCTCTCACTGTTTTGTATATGTTCACACTATTACATGTTATCATTATGTTGATGTATGATGCTTAATGTGTACAAGTGAGTCATTTCCATTAGATGCAATCTGTGCTGCTGTTGTGGGGCAACACATGAACATCACTGTTTACTCGGCTACTTCTGTACATATGGCTTGTGATAACTCAAAGGTGTATGTCAGACACTGCTGTGTTGCCCGAGTATGACTTGTGGTCACATCCTCCATCGTCCATGCCTGCTTCTTCTCCCCCTGTGCCCTCCTCATCTTCCTCTGATGGCTGTGACATATCTTCAGACATCTGGAGCATGTGGGGTAGGTCACCCATACCTGCAACAGGCAAACCACCACGTGTGTTTAACATGCTGTGAAGCATGGCACACACACTAATCATCCTTGCTGCCTTTTCAGGTGTGTATTGCAATGCACTCCAGGTGTGTCCAAACATTTGACTCTGGTTTCAGCACGCCAAACACACTTAATGGTGATTCTTGTTGTGGTGTGTACTCTATTGTATGCCTCCTCAGTAGGGTGGGATGGTACTCTGTCATCATTAACCGTGGTTAAAGTGGATACCTGCAGTCACCTGTTCACTGGGGAGAGATGAAACTTATGCTGACATCAAGCATACCCCTAGCTGTGTTTCTGTACTTAGTCAGTTGTAATCCATCAGATATTTCACCATGACAAAAGGCAAGTGTCAGACCAGTTCCCTCTACATAGCAGCATCATGGACATTATCAGTGTGTGCCACCATGACATTCTTTATGCTGCCATCTGCTGAGCACACCACCTGACAGTTCAGTGATGGCCACTCCCTTCTATTTATGTTCCTTACTACTTCAGGTTCTACAGGGGGTTTTAATAGAGATGTGGGTGCAGTCTATTGCAGAGAGCACATGTGGGGAAAATGGCTATGTTGTAGAACTGGTGTATGACTTTTTGCTGTTGCATGACTGTAGATGGGAAATGGATATATTCCTCTACCTTGTTGCACACCGCTGCTAGGAACTGAGAGAGGATACAATTGGCAGCTATCTGGGACACCCTACAGCATTGGCCATATGCAGTTGGTATGTCTCAGGTGCCAGTATAGTGAAGTTCAGACAGACTTTGGTTTTGTCATGTATTGGGTTACCTTGCAATGTATGTGCAGACAGTTATGAGAAGCATGTGGTACACAAAGCCTGCACCAGCTATCTATGCTGTACAAGTCAATTATTTCCTGCTCTGACAGGTGACTTAGCTGTAGTCTGTCTCTATGCCTGTCTGCCTTCTGGGACACATTGCCATAGCTTCTGTATGGCTTGCAGTACTGCATCCTGCTGCATTTCATTCACTGACAGTTGCATTCTGTTTTAATTTTTCAGTAGTATTATAGATTCTGCAGATATCCATTGGAGATCACTTCCTTTTGCTGGGTCGCAACATGGCATTCACCAAGAGTTTTGTAAATGCATTTGGAGAAGCACTTTGTATTTAAGTTGCAGTGAGTGCGCACATTGTGTTTTAGAAGCAAACAGGCGGGCATGCATGGATTCTGTAATTACACTACGCTGAACAGATATCTGCTCAGAATGACTCTGGCATGTCTTCGATAGTTGTGTCCAGAGCTGGTGTGTTGAAGTCTTCCTTTGGCATGCTGCACTGTTTGCAACTTTGTTTTGGAAACAGCCTAATATATGTGCAAGTATTATGAAAGAAACACTCAAAGTGAACTGGGAAAAAGACTTCAGCAGGATAACTGTGTGTGTGTGTGTGTGTGGGGGGGGGGGACATTAAAAAGGAAAACAAATGTCCATTTTTAGGCATGAATATAAGTGTTTACCTCAGTTGTAGCAAAATCCTTTGTCTGGAGGCCTTGACTGTTTTCTTAGTGGCAGAAAGTTTACAGAACTAGTTTCATCCAGCCAAAATATTCCTGCATCTGTATTGTTTGAATAATTGGTTTGGTTTCTGTCCTGCGTTTTAAATCAGATATACCTGTTGCTCTGACGGCGGATAGTGTAGTGTACTGGCTCACCAGATGCGCAGTAGCAAGCACCGCCCAAACCCCCCCCCCCCCGTTCTTGTACACCAGTTGGAAGTATTCAATATTCATCCAGTGTGAATGAATATTAAAGCAATGCTGACTTCATATTAAAAGAACGTAACATTTCACAAAGCTTATGTGAAAGTTACATTTTCAAGTCAAATATTCAGAACTGTTTCACATTTATTTCAATGTATAAATTGGAACTAACGAAAAGGTGTTGAATTGAGGTTATGAAAATAGTGCGAGTGATGCAAGAGAAAGGTTCCAGACCAAAGTGCAGTGTGCACTACTTTGTGGAGGACCCTTGAACAGAAACATGTTTTTATTTTTACATTATTTCAATAGTTGACAGTGTGCAACTTGCTAAACATTGCGCTTCCTGAGATTATTACTTAACAGGTCAACTAATATGACAACAGTTAGACAGGCGAAACACTATATGGAAACTTACATCAGATGCTCATAGCACGCTAAAATTTATTTATTAATTATTTATTTATTAATTAATTAACGTTTCTTGCTGGACTTGCCAGGTGTTAATTGAGACTGCATGTGATACAGTTGAGAAGTATGCAAGCAAATGAAAACTTTCGAACAAGTAAGCCTAGCTGCTCCAGCCAAGGGTGCAGCCAGGCATACTCTTTGTACTAAACTACATTTTTCTTGGCATCATTCAGAAACACCAACTTTTTCAAGCTAGGGGTCTAGTAAAAGCAGTCCAAGTAAAAAACGTAATTTTTCAACTACACTACATCTCAAGACAAGCTTATAAGGCTCGTCCACAGCCACCCTTCTGAAAACATGCTATAATTATTACAAAAGTACAGTTTTGTACCTACCATAAATGTAGATGTCCGATAGGCATGCATCTGCAGTCCTTACAAATGGGTTGTCCTGTCGTCAGGCAGCCCTTCGGTTGGCCGGATTCCAAAGTCTGGGTCTGGCCTCGGCTGGTGTCGCACTTCACCCGACGTCATAGCGGCAGTTCTTCGGGTATAAAGGCATCAGCCGACGCCATTTTCCTCAGTGTTTCTTGCCCCAGATGCCAGGTGCCCTCTAGGAAGGCTAAATTTGGATAAATGCAAATGGTTCCAAATAGTAGAGAGCAAACAAAAATAAGTATGTATGTACATATATACAAACAAATACACCATAATAGATTCCCCCAGCTAGCTACAAGATGGGCAAATACCCTTGGAGTACCACAGTAGCGAAGGAGGGTGGGTAATCCTGACTGCAGATGCATGCCTATCGGACATCTACATTTATGGTAGGTACAAAACTGTACTATGTCCTTCAAGGATGCATCTGCAGTCCTTACATATGGGTAGAATACCATAGCCAAACTGGGGGAGGAGGAGAAATAAGATTATGGTGTAGTTAAGATCCCTTGCAAAACAGCAGTGGCAAAACCTGCTCGGGATCTGGAGTATAAAGGCAAATTATAATGCTTGGCAAATGTATGCACGGAGCTCCAAGTAGCAGCCTCTAAAATGTCTTTGGTAGCCACTCCTCGTAGAAAAGCTATGGTAGTGGCTGTAGCCCTTGTAGAGTGAGGCCTGATGTTTTCTGGAGTTTTCTTCCCATGGTAGGAGTAACAAAATCTAATGCAATTTCCTATCCACTTAGAGATTGTCTGTTTTGAAATTGCTTTTCCTTCCATCCCTGTTGCATATGCTACCAGTAGCTGGTCAGTTTTTCTATTGCTCTTGGTCCTGTCCAGGTAGTAACGTAATTGTCTATGTACATCCAAGGTATGCAACAGTCTTTCTCCCCTGTTCTGAGGGTTGGGGAAGAATGTAGGTAGGTGGATAGCTTGATTTAAAGATACCCTGGAGACCACCTTTGGCATAAAAGTGGGATTAGTTCTCATGGACACTATCTTGATGGAAGATCAGGAAGGGCTGTACTGCCATTAATGCCTGTAGCTCAGATACCCTTCTTGCTGAAGTGATTGCAAGCAGGAAAGCAGTTTTCCATGATAAGTATTGTAATTCTGCTGTTGCTGCTGGTTCGAAAGGAGGGAGTGTCAACTTTTCTAGCACAAAGTTCAAGTCCCATGTTGGCAATGGTGGCTTCCTAGGTGGTTTTACATTTCTAATTCCTCTCAGAAACTGCCTGAGCAGAGGATGTGAGAAGACTGGAGGATCCAAGTTGTATTCTGCTGAAATAGCTGATGCATGAATCTTAATGGAAGAATAGGACAGGCTGTTGTGGAGGAGCTCTGCCAAGTATTCCAGGATGTTAGCTATGTTTACCAGTGACACATTCTCTCCTTTTGCAGTACTCCAAATGAGATATCTTTTCCATTTTGCTGAATAATTTTTTCTTGTTGAGGGTCTGCGAGCCTCCAAGATAATGTCTTTAACCCTTTGAGATAAATCTGGGTTATTTGGTCTTATGCAATGTTCCAGGCAGCCAGCTGCAGTGTTTTCAGGTTTGGATGCAGGGTTTTGAAGTTGTTCTGTGTTAACAGCAAGGGAACTAATGGCAGAGGCCATATTTGTTCCCGAGACATACTCCTCAGTAATGGGTACCAATGTTGCCTTGGCCAGTCTGGAGCTATCAGGATGATCCTTGGACGGTCTTCTTTGATCTTCAATAGCACCTTGTGCATCAAAGGAAGAGGTGGGAATGCATATGCTGTCAGGTTTTCCAAGTGAGGGATAGGGTGTCCACTTTCCAAGCAAGTGGGTGGTACGTCCTTGTGCAGAATTTTTTCAGTTGGTGATTGTGTGGGGATGCAAATAAGTCTATTTCTGGTAGTCCCCATTTCCCTGTAATGGTTTTGAAGATGTCCGGATGCAGCATCCATTTGTGGGCATCCGTGGTAGTTCTGCTTAGGATGTCTGCTAGTATATTTTCTTTTCCTGGCACAAAAATTGCTTGTAACCGAATGTTGAAGCTCAGTGCCACATTCCGAATTGCCAGTTTTACTGCCAGCATTTCCTTTTGATTTATGTGTAGGTGCAGCTGGTCTTGAGTCCATAAGCCTTGTATGCACTTGTCCAGCATGTGTGCCCCCCAACCGAGGTCTGAGGCGTCTGTTGTGATGGTCTGGCTTGGTTGAGTGCTGTGGAAGGGCAGTCCCTTGTTTGATTGACAGGCCTGAGCCCGCCATTGGAATTCTTGCTTCAGGCATGGAATTATTGGAATTTGGGTTTCTAGGCTGTGCTTGTGCTGAGACCATAAATTCCTTAGGTACCACTGTAACTTTCTCATATGTAGTCTGGCATGTGGAATCAATATTATGCAGGATGCCATGTAACCGAGAGTTTGCAGGACTTTTCTTGCTGTTAGCTGGTTCTGCTTTGTTAATGCCATGAAGTAGGAAGGGAGTTGCTCCTGTTTTTCTACTGTCAGGAATGCCATTTGTTTTGATGTGTCCAGATCTGCACCCAAGAAGGTTATCCTTTGGGATGGTATCAGCCTTGACTTTTTTATAATGACTGTGTATCCCAGGGCTTGTAGTAGATGAATGACCCTTTGCAAATCTTTTGTTAATTTGTTTGTGTTGTCTGCTTGTAACAGGCAGTCATCCAGGTAAGGGTAAATTTGAATTCCCTGAAGCCTGCAATGAGCAATTACTGATGCCAGGCATTTCGTGAATACTCTGGGTGCAGTAGATAAGCCAAAGGGCAATGCTGAGAATTGATAATGCTCTGATCCTGCAAGAAATCTGAGGTATCTTCTGCAATTTGGTCGTATGGGGACGTGCAGGTATGCCTCCTTGAGATCTAGAGTTACCAGCCAAGACTCCTTGCCCAGCATGGGAAGAAGCTGCTGTAGGGTCAGCATTTTGAATTTTGGAACAATGAGGTATGTGTTTAAAGCAGACAGGTCGAGAATAGGCCTCCATTGGTTTTCTTTTCTTGGTACCAGGAAGAGTCTGGAGTAAAATCCTTGCCCTTGTTCCATAGATGGTACCCTTTCTACAGCTCTGATTCTTAGTAAGTGAGTTATTTGTTCTAGAGCTTCTGTGTTCTGATTTGGAGGTAGGTTTGGCATTCCTCTCTTCCTTGGTAGAGTATGGAAGTGAAACCTGTAACCTTGGTCTATTGTCTGTAAAATCCATTTGTCTCCTGTGATGTAATGCCAGTTTACTGAAAATAAGGCTAGCTTGCCGCCTAAGGGTGCCTCTAGTTGTTCCCTGGTAGGCGGTGCCAGAGCCAAGTCACTGTGATTGTCCTGTGGAAGTGGTGGTGGCTGGATCTGTGGCTGTGCCTCGCTGGTTGTTAGCCTGCCACTGACGTCCCCTGTAGGCACCTCTGGATTGACCCCTGCCTCTTGAGCGTCTATTCCTGCCTCTCGGAGCTCTGGAGGTGTCTGGAAAGGACCAATTCTTGGAAGGCCAGTTCCTGCTAAACCTTGGAGGCTGGACCTGCAAGAAATCCTTGACTGTCTGGACAGATTTTGCTTTCTCTTCCACCTTCTTCAGCACCTGCTGAGCAGGGGAACCAAACAAATTGAGCTTATCCATAGGAGCATCTAGGAGCTTTGATTTAACATGGTCTGGTAAGGACTGTTCTTTTAACCATGCATGTCTTCTGATCACTGTGCCAGTCATGGCTGATCTAAAGGAAGCCTCCAGTGCATCATAGCCGCATTTTAAGGAATGATTACTGACCTGCTGAATGTTATGTACCATTTCCTGTACAGATTTTTTGTCTAATGGCTCATCCGAGGACAGTTTTTTAGTTAACTAGTCTAACATAAATTCCTGATACTGAATCATGTGGAATTGACAGTTCAAGGCCCTAGCTGAAAGAGTAGCAGAAGTGTAAACTTTTTTACCCCATCTCTCTAAGGCCCTAGATTCCCTTTCAGAGGGGAGGGGTTTTTTGGCAGAGGTAGCTGCTACAACCTTGGGTCCCTGGGATATAGTTTCGGGATCTGCAAAAGGGGCCTTATACAAATGATAATGTGTCTCCGGAACCCTGTAGTACCTATCGGGCTTAGCAGGGGCCGGAGGAAGAGAATCAGGAGCAGTACAAGCATCATTAAAAGCATCATCCACAAATAAGTACTGGAGGAATGGCTAAAGGCCTATGCTGTGGCAAATGCAAAAAGGTTCTAAGCCTTTTCCTAGAGTCTGAAAAATCCTGGCCCTGCCATTGAAATTGTTCCCTCATAGCATGCAAGGTTTCCCCAAAAGAAAATTCCTCAGGCGGAGAGGCAGAAGGAATGGACTCTTCTGCATCAGAGTCCTCATAAGGAGAAAAAGGGGCCTCTGGAGGGTTTGAATTATCTGATTCATCAGAGGAGCCATCTGAAGAAACTGGCTCAGGGGGCTCTACTCTAGTCCTCTTCTCTGGGGGTGGGTGAGAGGCCCTGTCTGGATGTGGTTGGGATCCCAGGATCAAAGAAATGAGATCCTCTGCTAGACTAAGCATTTGTGAACTAGAACTGGGCCTGTGAGAGGGGGTCTTAGCAGGCACAGTTTTGGTAGTTTTTGCTGCTTTAGCCCTGGCAAAGGCCTTAATCGACATGGATGCAGGAGGCCTAGCAGCTCCACGTGCAGGGGTAGAAATATCCAAAGGGATAGTATCGGATAAATCCTGTGAACCTGCAAGAGCAGGTGGGATTTCAGTAGCAGATTCAGCCAAGCTGGATGAGGCCTCGGTAAGTGGCAAGCTTTCGGCCGAAGGAAGAACCGTGGACTCGGTTTCAGCCGAAACCGAGACACTCGCGGTTGGCTTAACCGCGGTTTCGGCCGAAACCACGGACCGCGAGTGTCAGTCCTTTTCCTTGCGTTTTTTAGAAATTTGCGTAGTCGGAGTATCCGACGGCCTTAATGTAAGCAAAAGCGGAGCCGAAAAACTCTTCAGCAAATTCAGACCGACGTCTAAGCGTCCGTCGGTTGAAAGAAGCACAGGCTAGACAAGCTGCTACGTCGTGGTCTGGGCCTAAGCAAGGTAAGCAGTAAGAGTGGAAATCTTTAGGAGGTATTTGTTTCCCACAATTTAAACAGTTATTCACTTTTTCTGACATCGGCTGAGGCAAGAAAGAGTCCCCAACGGGGTACTTAGCTTTTTAGAAGTCTTCGGTACTTGTAGTAGTAATCTCTGGTTCTGACCGACCGGCACTTGCGAACAGCTTCTGCTTCGGGCACCACGCGGCAAGAAAGACTGAGGAAAATGGCGTCGGCTGATGCCTTTATACCCGAAGAACTGCCGCTATGACGTCGGGTGAAGTGCGACACCAGCCGAGGCCAGACCCAGACTTTGGAATCCGGCCGACCGAAGGGCTGCCTGACGACAGGACAACCCATTTGTAAGGACTGCAGATGCATCCTTGAAGGACATCCAGACTTGCATAAAGTCCCCTCCCACGTCATACCGAAAGCTCATAATAATACTAGACCCAAAAGATATACAAGCCACTTTTTAATGGCATATTTAAATGTTTCATAAAGATGTAGAAGACCCGCTCTGCTACACTGCTTATGCGGACCCAAATTTATGTTGTGTAGTTTTAATCAGGAGTTTGTATCAAATTGTGCTATAAAGGCAAAGGGCGGAGCAGGAGAAAAAGGTTGCAAAGCAGCCTTTCTAATTTTACCTGCTAACCTAAAAGTCGGACTTGCCAGGTGTTAATCGAGTCTGCACGTGATATTTTTATAGTACAACGGTGTTACATTCGGACACATTAATTGTATGCATGATGTCACTGCCTAATATGAATGGCATGTCAATCACGCCACATTTCATATGCAACTTTTCATGCCAATCACTGGAGCCACGCCACTCCTGCGCAGAAGTGAAGGTGAGCCAGTGCACTAAACTATCACCGCTCAGGTTGCTGTAGAGAGACTAACATACTGCCAGCTGTGACACTGAGAAAGGATAAGAGTTTATTCTCATTTTTTGTCTGCATTTTGATTTAATATCTCTGTAATCTGTACAACTGTTTTTCCCCACCCACACTCCGAGTTCTTGTTTTAGTCTTTGACTTGGTGGCTTTGAGTTGCCCGCCTCTGGTATATTAAGTCGATACTGGACACTCCCATCCAGTTACATTACATCAGCTCATTCTACTGTTAATAGTGAGAACCTAGCAAAGGCTCACCCCCTTTAACTTCTGCATATTGAATTATCTCATTATCTTCTGCCTCTTCACTTTCTACTTAAAAAAAAAAAAAAAAAAAAAAAAAAAAAAAAAAAAAACCCTGTTTCGTACATTTCCTGGAACTTGTGTAGCCCAGATACAGACTTGCTGTATCCTGGACTTTTTGTATGCTAGCGGTGCTTTTTTCCCTCAGATCTGCTAGTTCTCTGCTCTCCTGCACTTTTATTAACCTATTAGTGTAGCACTTTAAACTACTCCCGGTGCCAGAAAGTGTGCTCTTCAAACTTTCCCTTAGAACTAGCTAATTTGTCAGTAGTAGCACTAAAATCTGAATCCCTGTGACTAGCACTTGCTATAAAACCTGCTGGAAAGCACTAGGAAGCCTTAAACTGATACCAGCACTCGACTCTCCTTGTTAATAACGAGAAATTAATTGTAGGCTCTAAACAGCCTATAACTGCAAAGTACCTTGCCAAGGTAAGGGAAACAGCTCTTGTACTTTAAAAAAGAAACACTGAACCAGGCATATCCAACGGTCAGCTTCTGGTGATTTTCCTAACTACCTGGTGAATCTGGGCATACTGGGCCAATGCAGCAATTGCCTCATGCACACAGACAAACCTCTCCTCCTACCACCCAACACTACAACCTGCGAGAGATGCACTTACACAGCCAACTTGGAAGCAAAGCTCTCTCCACCCAAGATTGTGCTAGACAGTCAAGAGGAGAAGATTAGCACCTGCACTACACCTCAAGCAACACACAGCCCTTCAAAACTCATGCCTCCAACATCCACACATAGTAACACTAAACCCACTTATGCAGAAGCCCTTAACATTAACCTGCCCAAGCAACAAGGACCTCCGAAGCTGAAACGCAAACAAACACCAATCACAACCAAAGTGTCACATAGCTCACAACACCAGTGTGCCACCCAACAACAGCCCCTAAGGCAAGACAATGTGCCCAACACATTAGTCATAGGTGACTCTATAGTCAGGCACACTGATGTCCCACTCACCAGGCTGAACAAGGAGAACATTACAGTCAGCTGCCTGTCGGGTGCCAGGATCCGCCACATCACGCATGCATTCAAGTCACTCTACAACAAGTAAAAATATGACTCTGTCATTGTCCATGTTGGAGTGAATGACTTGAGACGTACCTCCCTGGACTACATGAAAAGAGACATGGAAGAGCTCTCAGATCATGTGGCCCAGGCAGGTATAACCCTTGCCCTGAGTAGTATCCTGCCTTCGCCCAGAATGATACCACAGTATAAGGACAAAATGATTGACTTCAACAATTGGCTACGTTTCTGGTGTCATTCAGAGGGGATCCAGTATCTGTCTGCCTGGGATGACATGATCAACAGACCACGATGCTTTGGCAGAGATGGTCTGCACCTGTCGCCCCTGGAATTCAGGTTACTGGCTAAGGTTTTTTCCACCCCTATACTGCCTTTTTTAGGTAAGGCTCAAAGGACAAAAAGTACAGTTTTGTACCTACCATAAATGTAGATGTCCGATAGATGTGCAACTGCAGTCCTTACATATGGGTTGTCCTGCCTCAGGCAGCCCTTCAGTCGGCCGGATTCCAAAGTTTGGGTCCGGCGTTGGCTGATGTCGCCTCCTCCCCGACGTCAGAGCGGCTGGGGTATAAAGGCATCCGCCGACGCCATCTTCCTCAGTGTTTCCTGCCCCAGATGCCAGGTGCCCTCCAAGGAAGGCTAAATTTTGTGAATGGAAAAGCAAAACTTTCAAGACATGCACAAAGTACAGTTTTGTACCTACCATAAATGTAGATGTTCGAAGATCCACATTGCTGCAGTCCTAACACTTGGGTAGTCCGCTGTCCCTCATTCGGCCCGAATATCAGAGCACAAGGCTGACGTCGGTCAGGGCGCATTTAACTGACATCAGAACGTCAGGGTACAAATGCGCATGACCGACGTCATATCCTCAGTCTTTTCTTGCCCCAGATGTCAGAAGACCCTAAAAAGAAAGGTCCAAACCCAAAGACCACAACTAAAGAAATAGCTAGTCTAACAGCAAAAATATGTATAATATATACAATATATACAAAAAGCCATATACCAAATGCAGTTTACCTCAGATGGATAACCCAACCCAGACAACCACCTCAACAACAGAGGGGAAGGAGGGAGGGTAAATTGGACTGCAGCAATGTGGATCTTCGAACATCTACATTTATGGTAGGTACAAAACTGTACTATGTTCTTCATCTCACATTGCTGCAGTCCTAACACTTGGGTAGAATCCCAAAGCAGAGGTAAGGGAGGATGGCTAAACTATAATGAAGCAGGAGCTGCCAAAATGCCCTGCAACACAGCAGTGGCAAAACCAGCCCTAGATCTAGAGTACAAGGGAAGGTGGTAATGCTTAGAGAAGGTATGCACTGAACTCCAAGTGGCTGCCTCCAAAATATCCTTAGTAGCCACCCCCCTCAAAAAAGCTGTTGACGTGGCAGTAGCCCTAGTGGAATGAGGTCTAATCCCGGCTGGAATCTCTTTGCCATGATGGGAATAACAGAAAGCAATGCAAAATCCAATCCACTTTGAAATAGTTTGTTTTGACACAGGCTTGCCCTGAGAGCACAAAGCAAAAGAAACTAATAATTGCTGAGATTGTCTGAACCCTTTAGTTCTGTCCAAATAATATCGCAACTGCCTGTGAACATCCAAGGTGTGCAAAATCTTTTCCCCTTTAGTTTGGGGATTTGCATAAAAAGTAGGCAAATGAATAGTTTGGTTTAAAGCCACACTAGAAACCACTTTAGGCATGAAGGAGGGATTGGTACGTAAAGATACCCTATCCTTGTGAAAAATTAAGAAAGGCTCAACTGCCATAAGGGCCTGTAATTCAGAAACCCTTCTTGCAGAAGTAATGGCCAACAAAAAAGCAGTCTTCCATGACAAATATTTCAACTCAGCAGTAGCTGCAGGCTCAAAAGGTTGTAGAGTGAGTTTCTCCAACACAAAATTGAGACCCCAAGCAGGAGTAGGAGCTCTTCGTGGGGGTCTTATATTCTTTGCCCCTCTGAGAAATTGCTTGAATAAAGGATGAGAAAACAATGGTGGGTCACAATCGTAGTGAGCTGAAATTGCTGCAGCATGAATCTTAATAGAAGAGAAGGACAAACCTTTGTCCAATAACTCAGTAAGGTATTGAAGAGCCACACTTAAATCAGGCTCAGAAACATCCAAATGTTTAGCTGCACTCCAAAATAAAAATCTCTTCCATTTATCTGCGTACACTTTCCTTGTACTAGGCCTTCTAGCTTCCAAAATCACATTCAAAACTTGTTGTGGAAGTAGAGACCCTCTATGGTTTAAAACAGAATATGCCATGCTGTTAGGTGAAGAGAGTGAAGTTTGACATTCAGCAAATGACTGTCCTCCTGGGACAACAGATGTGGAATCAAAGGCAAAGGCCATGGAGGCTTTTTCACTAGACTTCTCAGTAGTGGATACCAGTGCTGTCGAGGCCAATCTGGAGCTATCAAAATCATCCTTGGCTTGTCCTGTCTGACCTTCAGAAGTACCTTTGGGAGGAGAGGCAGAGGTGGAAAGGCATACACATGAAGATTTTTCCAACTGAAAGAAAGAGCATCCACTTTCCAAGCTGTGTGATGAAACCGCTTTGTGCAAAACTTTGGCAGCTGGTTGTTTAGTGGAGAAGCGAACAGATCTATGTCTGGAGTTCCCCAGGACACTGTCAGTTTCTGAAATGCATGAAGATCCAGTTTCCACTCGTGGGGATCCATGATTTGTCTGCTTAAACACATCTGCTAAGGAGTTCTGTGCTCCCGGCAGAAACCTTGCCTGAAGATTTAGTTGTAAACTGAGAGCAGTCTCCCACAAAATCATTGCTTGCCTGCATAGAGGATAAGAATGTGTTCCCCCTTGCTTGTTGATGTACCACATGACAGTTGTGTTGTCTGTTAGAATCAACACCTGCCCTGGAAGAAGCAACTCCTTGAAAGCCATCAATGCAAACTGAACTGCTAACATCTCCTTCATGTTGATATGTAGATGTTGTAGTCTGGCAGGCCACTTGTCTTGTATCCACTTTCCATTTAGATGAGCTCCCCAAGCTATGTCTGAGGCATCTGTCGTTAAAATCTGACTCGCCTCTGGCCGGGTCACAGAGAGTCCCTTGTTTAGGTGACATTCCTGAGCCCACCACAAAAATTCCTTTTGAATGCAAGGTATTATTTGAATGACAGTGTCCAAATCCTGGCAGTGATGTGTCCATACATTTTTGAGATACCATTGTAGCTTCCTCATATGCAGTTTGGCATTGGGAAGCACCAGAATACAAGATGCCATGAACCCTAAGGCTTGAAGGACTGTCCTTGCAGTCAGCCCGGACTGATGAGAAAGTTGATGAAAGTAAAGGGATAGACTCTTTTGTTTGTCCGGGGTTAGAAAGGCCATCTGGGATGCTGTATTCAGTCTCACACCCAGAAAGCACATGTCTTGAGAGGGTACTAGACTGGACTTTATTTCGTTCACAGAATACCCCAGGCATCTTAGCACTGCTATCACATATTCCAGATGATGAAGAAGCTCTTCCTTCCTTGAGCCAGAATCAGGCAGTCGTCCAAATAAGGATAGATCTGTATTCCTTTTAGCCTGAAGAAAGCTATCACTGGAGCCAGAACTTTTGTGAACACTCTGGGCGCGGTAGATAAGCCAAAGGGCAATGCAGAGAACTGATAATGAGAAGTCCCAGCTCGAAAACGCAGATACTTCCTGCAACTCAGTCTGATAGGAACATGAAGGTAAGCCTCCTTGAGATCCAAAGTTACCATCCAATGATCTTTGCCCAGCAGAGGTAAAAGCTGCTGCAACGTCAACATTTTGAACTTGGGAATGTCCAGATAAGTGTTGAGGATAGACAAATCCAAAATTGGTCTCCACGTGTTCCCCTTCTTTGGGACTAGGAACAGGCGAGAATAAAATCCTAGGCCCCTTTCTGTCAAGGGAACCGGCTGTATGGCCCCTATTTGGAGTAGCAGTGAAATTTGCTTGTGAGCCTCTATTTTTTGTTGAGGAGGAATGTCTGGCATGCCTTTGAAAGGAGGCAAGGTATGGAAATAAAACCTGTAACCGTGATGTATGATATCCAGTACCCATTTGTCTTGGGTAATCAAACTCCAATTTTCTCGGAAAAGTGCCAACCTTCCTCCCAAAGGTGCTGCCAGGCGAGAAGGTTCTGGCAGCTGAAAAGGTAGGTCATTGGGTCTGTTTACGAAAGGACTGACCCCTGCCCTCACTTGAAGACTGTGCAGGAGAACTTCCTGTTCTGGGCCTGAAGGAGCCCTGACCTCTGCCCCTGCCACGTCTAGATCTACCCCTAGACTGGGAATTATAAGAAGGATACGTCCACCCTTTAGTAGGCCAATTTCTACTAAACTTTGGGGGCTGAACCTGTAAAAAATCTTTAACAGTCTGCATAGACTTAGCCTTATCTTCCATTTTCTTTAAAACTGCCTCAACAGGAGAACCAAACAAGACATCAGATTGCAAAGGGGCATCCAAAATCCTAGTTTTAACATGGTCGGATAAATTTTGATCCCTCAGCCAGGCATGCCTGCGAAGAACTGACCCAGTGGCAGCCACCCTAGATGAGGCCTGAACAGCATCAAAACCACATTGCAAAGAATGCTTACCCACCTGCTCAGAAACATGCACTAAATCTTGTAACTCTTTACAGTCAATACCTTCCGCCAGGGCATCAACCTTAGATTTCAACTGAGAAAGGAGATAATTTTGATATTTCAACATATGAAACTGGCAATTCAAAGCTCTCATGGCTAGAGTGGAAGAAGTATAAACTTTCTTTCCCCATCTATCCAAGGCCCTGGCCTCTTTATCTGCAGGAACCGGATTTTTGACAACAGAAGCCTTAACACCCTTAGGCCCCTGGCTAACAGTTTCTGGGTCTGCCCTAGGACTCTTAAAAAGATACTTATGAGCTTCAGGCATCCTGTAATACCTATCCGGTTTAACAGGAGCAGGAGGCAAGGAATCAGGATTAAGAGAAGCCTCTGCAAACACATCTTCCACCACATTCAGAACAGGAGGAATAGCTAAAGGCCTATGCTGGGGTAAAAACAAAAATTCCCTAAGCCTTTTCCTGGAATCAGAGAAATCCTGACCTTCCCATTTAAAATGCTCTCTCATGGAGTGAAGGGTCCCTGAAAAAGAAAAATCCTCAGGAGGAGAAGCAGAAGGAGTAGAATCATCCATATCAGAATCAGAATAATGAGAATACTCCTGCAAGTCTTCAGCCGAAGACTCAGACACATCCGAAGCCTGCTCATAATCCCCCAACACAGGTTCCATCCTAGGCCTCTTATCAGGAGGGGGCATAGAACCTCTAATTAAAGTAATTAAATCCTCTGCCATTTTGAGCATGTGCTTCTTGGGCACAGCACCTGAAGAACTGGGAGAGACACCCACCGAAGCTAAACTAGGCCTACCTCTAGGAAAAGCCTTGGCAGCAGAAAAAGAGGACCTAGGCCCCTTAGTAAGGGAGGGGAGTACAGTTACTTGAGAAGCCCCTACAGCCTGCCCTGCCCCCTGGGAGGCCACATCCTGTAAAATCAGAGTTTCTTCCTGGGTCTCCAGAGAGGCCTCAGTCGGAACCACCGGTTCCACTGACACCTCTAAAGAACTGACGTCCGGTTCGGACGACTCCTCTAACCTAGGTTTAACTGCCTTGTCCTTGCGCTTCTTTGAGGAAGCCGGCGTCGGAGCATCCGACGGCATTTTGTAATTGCACCGCTTCCCAAAGACCAACCTTGCACAATCCAACCTCCGCTTAATAGTGCGTTTATTAAACCTAGCACAAAAGCGGCAACCAACAACGTCGTGCTCAGGTCCTAAACAAGGTATACACAAATTATGATAATCTCTATGCGGTATCTGTTTCCCACAAGAAATACAGTTATTCACTTTTTCTGACATCCGGTAAACCACTGAGGCAAGAAAAAACCAAAATATTCCCCAACGGGGTACTTAACCAACTCTGACTTCGGTCTGAAACTCCGAAATCGAAAAAATTTCAGAACGCCGAACGGCACTTGCAACACTGCTTCTGCATCGGACCATGCGGCAAAAAAGACTGAGGATATGACGTCGGTCATGCGCATTTGTACCCTGACGTTCTGATGTCAGTTAAATGCGCCCTGACCGACGTCAGCCTTGTGCTCTGATATTCGGGCCGAATGAGGGACAGCGGACTACCCAAGTGTTAGGACTGCAGCAATGTGAGATGAAGAACATCAGTAATAAACAGATACACCATAACAGATATCCCCAGCTAAATAGGAGAGGGGGAAGGACCCTAGGGAACAAACAGAGGGGTAGGAGGGAGGGAAAACCTGACTGCAGTTGCATATCTATCGGACATCTACATTTATGGTAGGTACAAAACTGTACTATGTCCTTCAAGAATGCAACTGCAGTCCTTACATACGGGTTGAATACCATAGCCAAGCTGGGGGTGGTAGGATCTAAGCAAGGGATGGTGTAGCTAAAAGACCCTGCAGGACTGCAGAAGCAAAGCCTGCTCGGGATCTGGAGTATAAAGGCAGGTTGTAGTGTTTGGTAAATGTATGCACGGAGCTCCATGTAGCAGCCTCTAGAATGTCCTTTGTAGCCACCCCTCTTAGAAAGGCTGTGGATGTGGCTATAGCTCTGGTTGAGTGTGGTCTTATATTGACTGGCACACTCTTTCCATGGAAGGAGTAACAGAATCTGATGCAGTGTCCAATCCATTTTGAAATTGTTTGTTTGGAGACTGCCTTTCCTTGCACTCCGGCAGCATAGGCTACAAATAGTTGGTCAGACTTCCTGGTGGTCTTTGTTCTGTCCAAGTAGTAGCGTAATTGTCTGTGTATGTCTAAAGTATGCAGCAGCTTTTCCCTTTATTTTGAGGTTTGGGAAAGAAGGTAGGCAGGTGAACTGCTTGATTTAGAGACACCCTGGATATCACCTTTGGCATGAATGAAGGATTGGTCCTTAGAGAAACTCTGTCCTGATGGAAAATGAGAAAGGGAGGTACTGCCATGAGGGCCTGTATCTCCGAGACTCTTCTTGCTGAGGTAACTGCCAACAGGAAGGCTGATTTCCAGGAGAGGAATTGCATTTCTGAAGTTGCTGCTGGTTCAAAAGGAGGAAGAGTTAATTTTTCCAAGACATAGTTGAGGTCCCATGCAGGAACTGGTGGTTTTCTGGGAGGCTTGATATTCTTTATCCCTCTTAGGAACTGTCTTAGCAAGGGGTGTGAAAACACAGGTGGATCACAGTTGAAGTTTGCTGAGATTGCTGAAGCGTGTATTTTAATGGATGAATATGATAGGCCCTTATGAAACATTTCTGCCAAGTATTCTAATATCTGAGGTATGCTCATCACTGATGCATCCTGTCCCTTTTTGGCATTCCAGATGATGAATCTCTTCCATTTGGCCACATAGGTTTTTCTGGTGGAAGGTCTGCGTGCTTCCAGCAGGATTTCCTGAACTTTTTCGGAGAGGTTGTCATGGGACAAAGTCATGAAACCCTCCAAGCTGCCAGTTGTAATGTTTGCAGGTTTTGATGAACAGTCCTGTAATTGTGTTGTGTTAGGAGCAGAGGCCATTGGGGCAAGGGCCACGGTTTAGAGTGAGTTATGCTCAGTAGCAAGGGATACCAATGCTGCCTCGGCCAGACTGGAGCAATCAGTATTCCCTTTGGTTGCTCTGCTTTGATCTTCAGTAACACCTTGGTCATTAATGGTAGAGGAGGGAATGCATAGATTTTCAGGGCATTCCAGCTGAAGGAGAGGGCATCCGTTCTCCAGGCTAGAGGATGGTGAGTCCTTGAGCAGAACTTGTCCAGGTGGTGATTTAGATGAGAAGCAAATAGATCTATGTCTGGTCTTCCCCATGCAGTTGTTATTTGTGAGAAAATGTGTGGATGCAGCATCCATTCGTGTGGATCCATGAAATTTCTGCTCAACCTGTCCGCCAGTACATTGTCCTTGCCCGGAACAAACTAGGATTGCAAATGGATGTTCAGTTTCAGGGATTTTTCCCAAACAGCCATTGTTAGTCTGCAGAGGGGATACGAGTGAGTGCCTCCTTGTTTGTTTATATACCACATGACAGTGGTGTTGTCTGTCCTTATTAGCAGATAGCCTTGTTGAAGAGATTTTCCAAAGGCTTCTATGGCATGCATCACTGCCAGCATCTCTTTTTGATTTATGTGCAGAGGCATTTCCTTGGGAGTCCATTGGCCTTGAATGCATCTGTCCTCCATGTGCGCCCCCCATCCATGATCTGAGGCGTCTGTTGTAATGATTTGACTTGCTTGAACTTTGTTGAAGGACATGCCTTGGTTTAACTGGCTTGCTTGAGCCCACCACAAAAATTCCCTTTGCAGGCATGGAATGAGTGGTATTACGTCTTCCAGGTTGTGGCTGTGTTGAGACCATAAGCTTTTTAGATACCATTGTAGCTTCCTCATGTGTAATCTTCCAGGGGGATCAGAAGGATGCAAGATGCCATGAAACCCAGGGCCTGCAGGATCTTTCTTGCGGTCAGCTGGGTATGTTTTGCTAGGCTTTTGAAGTAATCTGGTAAATGCTGTTATTTCTCCTCTGTGAGGAAAGCCATTTGTGATTGTGTGTCCAGTTTTGCTCCTAGAAAAATAATCTTTTGGAATGGTAATAGCCTTGATTTTTGAATGGTGACTGTGTATCCCAAAGCCTGTAGCAACCGAATGACATAGTCCAAGTTTTTTATCAATATTTGTTTGCTGTCTGCTTGTATGAGGCAGTCGTCCAGGTAAGGGTATATTTGAATCCCCTGGAGTCTGCAATGTGCAACTACTGATGCCAGGCATTTCGTGAATACTCTGGGCACAGTAGATAAGCCAAACGGCAATGCTGAGAATTGATAATGCTCTGTTCCTGCAAGAAATCTGAGGTATCTTCTGCAGCTGTGTCTGATTGGGACATGCAGGTATGCCTCCTTGAGGTCCAGAGTAACCAGCCAAGACCCCTTGCCCAGCATGGGAAGGAGTTGCTGTAACGTCAGCATTTTGAATTTTGGCACAATGAGAAAGGTGTTTAGAATAGACAAGTCCAGTATAGGCCTCCATTGCTTTTCTTTTCTTGGAACAAGGAACAGTCTTGAATAGAATCCCTGGCCTTGTTCCTGTGGAGGTACTTTTTCTATTGCTTTTATTTGTAACAGCTTTGCAACTTGTAAGACAGCCTCTGCCCTTTGATTTAGTGGCAGGTTTGGCATGCCTTGTCTCGTTGGTAAGGTGTGGAAGTGGAACCTGTAACCTTTGTCTATTATGTCCAGAATCCATTTTTCCTTGATTAAAATGTGCCAGTTCTTTGAGAATAAGGATAATTTTCCGCCTAGAGGAGCTTCTCTTTGAGCCTTGGTAGGCGGATTGATAGTCAAGTCATTGTGATTGTCCCTGTGGTGCAGGCGAACTCCCTGCTCCACTTCTTTGATTTGGTGGTTGCCATTGGCGGCCCCTGTAGGAGCCTCGGTATTGCCCTCTACCTCGAGCACGCCTGTTCTTTCCCCTTTGAAACTTGTCCGAGTCTGGAAAGGACCAATTCTTAGAAGGCCAACTCCTACTGAATCTGGGTGGTTGAACCTGGAGGAAATCCTTGACAGTCTGTACTGATTTTGCCTTTTCTTCAATAGACTTCAGCACATCCTGTGCATTAGCACCAAAAAGCTTCTCTTTTTCCAGAGGTGCATCCAGGAGCTTAACTTTAACATGGTCTGGCAGTGGCTGTTCTTTCAACCAAGCATGTCTACGTATGAGGGCCCCTGTCATGGCTGCCCTACATGAAGCTTCCAATGTATCATAACCACACTGTAGAAAATGATTGCTAACCTGCTGAGTGTTATGAACCAAGTCTTGCAATGCCTTTCTATCTATAGGCTCAGGAGAGGCTAACTTTTTCTGCAAATCATCCATTAAGAAATCCTGGTACTGAAACATATGAAAAAGGCAGTTAAGTGACCTCATGGCAAGGGTGGAAGAGGTATAAACTTTTTTGCCCCATCTCTCCAGGGACCTAGCTTTCTGTCAGCGGGCAGAGGGTTTTTGGCTAAGGAAGAAGCCACTGCCTTGGGGCCCTGTGAAATAGTCTCTAAATCCACAGAGTGGGCCTTAAAGAGATGCTTATGGGTTTCAGGGACTCTGTAATATCTGTCAGGTTTGACAGGAGCAGGAGGGAGAGAATCAGGCGAAGCACTGGAGTCTGAGTATACATCATCAAGGACATCCAACACTGGAGGAATAGCTAAAGGTCTGTGTTGGGGCAGCTTAAGGAAGGTACGCAGCCTTTTCCTGGAGTCAGAGAATTCCTAACCCTGCCACTGAAAATGTTCTCTCATGGAGTGGAGAACTTCACCAAAAGAAATATCCTCTGGAGGGGAGGCAGAGGGAATAGAATCCTCAGCATCCGAATCCTCATAGGCCTGGAAGGATTCTTCCTGGGTATCTGAGTGCTCTGAATCCCCAGAGGCTTCATCTGAGGAGAGGGTGTCTGTCTGCTCAGTTCTAAGCCTTTTATCTGCAGGCAGCTGAGAAACTCTGTCCGGGTGCGGCTGAGAACCTCTGATAAGAGAGATTAAATCTGCAACAAGAGTCATGATCTGTCTATCAGAAGTGGGACCCTGAGCAGTAGGCTTAGGGTGGGCCTTGGCCTGGTTGGCAGCCTTAGCACGTGCAAAGGCCTTGATGGACATGGATACCAGAGGCCTAGCTGCCCCACGTGCAGGGGTAACCTTGTCCACAGGAATGGTGTCGGGTAAATCCAGAGCTTCGGTTTCTGGAGGAAAATCAACAACCGGCACCGGTGTAATCTCGGGGACCGAAGAACGCGTTAAAGCGGTGTCGTCGGCCTGGGGCGGTAGAATTACCACTTCTGAAAGGACCGAAACACTCGCGGAGGGCTTAGGAGTAGTATCGGTGGAAGACGCGGGCCGAGGATGTCGGTCCCGGTCCTTGCGTTTTTTGGTAGATTGTGTTGTCGGTTGTTCCGATGGCATGATATAAGCAAAGGATTCGCCAAAAAAGTCTTCGGCAAATTCTGCCCAGCACCTGAGTGTGCGCTTATTAAAGCAAGCACAGGCAGCACAGGCTGAGACGTCATGGTCTGGGCCCAGGCAAGGGAGGCAGTAAGAATGGAAGTCCTTATGAGGTATTTGTTTACCACAAGACAAACAGTTATTAACTTTTTCAATTTTTTCTGACATCGGCTGAGGCAAGAAAAAATGTTCCCCAACGGGGTACTTGGCTTTTAGATGACTTCGGTAACTGAAAGACAGGAGCTGACCGACCGTCACTTGCGAACTGCTTCTGCTTCGGGCACCGCGCGGCAAGAAAGACTGAGGAAGATGGCGTCGGCAGATGCCTTTATACCCCAGCCGCTCTGACGTCGGGGAGGAGGCGACATCAGCCGACGCCGGACCCAGACTTTGGAATCCGGCCGACCGAAGGGCTGCCTGAGGCAGGACAACCCATATGTAAGGACTGCAGTTGCATTCTTGAAGGACATTCACCACCATAACAGATATAAGCATGCAAACTCTGAAGGTAATGCTACTCAATGCTAGAAGTCTAAACCTCAAAATGCACTCTCTCAAGTCACTTCTAAAAATGGAGAACACTGATATCTGTGCAGTAAGTGAGACCTGGTTCAAGGCTCCAGAGAGCACCCCTGCAATACCAGGCTACAACTCTTGCCACACTTTTCTGCCACCAAACCAGGACCGAAACACTAAAGGTGGAGGAATGTCCATATTCACCAAGGATATTCACACCTCCAGACTAGTTGCCCAACACAATGTATCTAAAATTCTACAGGTACAACTAATACTAGGGCAAGACTGCAATCCAAATTGTAGCTTGCTACAGATCCCCCACCATGCCCCAAGATTCTCACTACACCTTTCTAAACATACTGGAAAATATTAAGATACAACCAAACACCCTAATACTGGGTGAATTCAACTACCTTGCCATTAATTGGGAAAACTACTTGGGCACCAACACCTTAGCCCAATGGTTCTTGGAATTTATAAATTCCAATGCCCCTGGATCAACTTATCCATAGTCCCACTAGGGGCTCAAATATCCTAGACCTGGTCATTACCAACATGGGAGATCGATGCTCCAAGCCAGTGGTCATACCCTCGTTGGTCAGGTCTGACCATACGCTAATCACCCTTGACGTCTACATCCCACCCTCCAGTAAGGAAACCTCCACAAAAACTTCTCCAAAGCTAAATTCATGCTACTCAAGTCAGAAGTGGCAAACTTCATGACACCCATGCAGACGGGAACTGAAATTTCGACTGCTGAATCCTACACTAAGGCACTGTACGAGAACATCCACTCATGCATGAATTGTGCCATTCCAAATAGAACCAAGATGCTCTCCTCCAAAAAAAAGAAGTCAGTCTGGTGGTCCCCCGCCATAAACAAACTATACAACAGAAGGAAGAAACTGTTGCAGAAAAGAGGAAAATCCCAGGATGCAAAATACTCCCTTACCAGCCTCAGTAAGAAGCTGAGATCACTCATAAAATCCTCTAAAGCTAATTACGAAAATAAAATTGCCAAAGTTTCCAAGGACAACCACAAGGCATTCTATAGTTATGTCAAGAATCTAAATGGCAATGCTCAGATCTGTTCTGAGCTACAACAGAATGACATTCAATATACTGATCCCAAGGATATTGCCAACATCCTGGCAGATTGAATCAGTGCCAACTTCACCCCCTAAAGGGTCCAGCTCAATACCAAATGATTGCCAAATTCCGGTAATCATAGCCACACTGGTAAAAATCGCACTCTCCAAATCTAAGAATACAGCAACCATGGGACCAGACTACATCCCGGGCTGTGTACTACATGAACTACAGAATGACCTGGCACCTCACATAAGTGTCATGCTTAATCATAGCCTCACCTCAGGCTTCGTGCCCAATGAGTGGCACACAGCAACAGTTATCCCACTCCACAAGGGGGGATCCCACCTTGGATCCCGGGAACTATCATCCCATCAGTCTGACAAGCCTGATCTGCAAAGCCATGGAACGCATCATCATGGAACTTATAAACAAAGACATTGGCAACCTTCAAACATTGGACTCTACCCAGTTTGGTTTTGTAAAGGGTCGATCTTGTCTCCTCAACCTGATTGACTTCTTCGAATCAGTATCCAGAGCAGTGGATGAGGGCAAGGTGGTCCACACAGCCTATCTGGACCTCGCCAAGGCCTTCGACACCATCCCCAACTCTGGAATCTTAGATAAACTTACTAAGCTGGGCATTAATCCCTATGTCACTCGATGGGTTGCCAACTGGCTTACTGACAGAACCCACACTGTAAAAGTAGCCAACTCAAAATCCAGCTCCAGACAAGTGACAAACTGAGTACCTCAGGGTTAAGCCCTGGGACAGTTCAAGTTTGGCATCTACTTCTCTGAAGTACAGCCCAACACTACGGGATTCTGGCTAACAAAGTTCGCAGATGACTGCAAACTGCGAGCCATTAATGAATCCCCAAATGATGTGGATATTCTACAAAAGGGCCTTACAGAAACAAATGCTTGGTGCCAGAGCCATGGGCTCAAGCTCAATGCCAAGAAATGTATAGTTATCCCCTTTGGGAAAAAACATGTACCCATGAATTACCACATAAGTGGCAGTACACTAAACACCGAAAGTGTGATAAGGGACTTCGGGACACAAGTGGACAGTGGTCTCACCTTCGATAACCACATCACCACAACAGTCAGGAAATCCTTCTATGTGGCACACCTCATCATTAAGGGCTTTTCATCCAGATAAAAGGAGGTCATTGTCCCACTGTACTCATCCCTCATTAGACCAATTACAGAGTACAACGCCCCATTTGGTATGTACTGCACAAGACATCTGCAACAACTGGAAAGGCCACAGAAATACCTCACTAAAACAATCACAAGCCTAAAGCAGATGCCCTATGCTAACTGTCTAAAAAAACTCCAGCTACACTCTGTCACATATCACCTGCTCAGAGGCGATCTCTGCTTAACATACAAGGCCATGTCAAACCCAGAGCTGTTGGACATGCTACACTTAAAGAAATCCCAATCCCTCAGAGCCACATGCTCCAGGGATCTAAACCTGGTCATCACAATGAAAACATGCTGGAGGGATAGGTTCCTGACCCAGAGAATCCCCATAATCTGGAATAGACTGCCCATACATGTCAAGCTGACCACCTCTTTGGCCCTCTTCAAAAAGAACCTTGACGATTCGTTGGGAGATAGGAAATTCACCTCAGGGATCACGTCAATCCCCCTGTTAGACAGGGGACCAGGGAAGTAATAGCCAGGAATTGTTATGGCTAGGCGTGTATAGGCCCTAGGGCCGATAGCCTAGTACAAACCTAATAGACTAGGATGGGAAAATGGCAACAAAGAAGGAAAAAAAGATGACTGCAGTAGCACAGCTTCTGACAGTAAACTTACAGAAGCGTTTATGTGGAAAGGAATAAAAATATCTTAAAAAAAGAGAGATAAATACAGAAATAAAGATGTTAAAGTATTGAAATTATTAAAAGTACAAATATGGATCTTATAAGCAACCAAAGCACTGACACTTAAAAATTTGACTGATGACCCTAGGAAAAAGGGGAATGCTAGGTATTATATTCTGGCACAGTTACACTTCTAAAGAAGAAAGTGAGAAGAAGATTTCAGGAAATGCTAACATCCAGTGGAACAATTAGGTGATGCAACTCAAGTGCAAGACCCAACTGAAAGAAAAAGTGATAGGTTTTGTTTCAGGAAAAGATAGCACAGAGCTGTTTGGATTCATCAGAACAGAAGATAGCAACCTGAAACAAAACTGAACTGGAGGTAGGGGAGATATGAAGTATACCTGTTGCTAAAACATGCAAGCAGCTTAGGCATGATAAAAAAAAAAAAAAAAAAAAAAAAAAAAAACTTGCCTAATATATGGATTTGGGTATATATTTTAAGAGGAGAACAGAATGCATACCGAAAAATCAAGACTACAACCACCTACAGTGAATGGTAAAAATATAACAGATGAGACAGGAAGGGGAATAAAACAGGGCTGTGTATAAAGTACAACTTCACTTTATTTATTAAGCATTTATGAGGTACAGAGAGAAGAGAAAAAAGAAAGTTTAACATTTTAGAGAATGTTGAATTTCATATATTTTAGCCTAATGGATGATGCAAAAGAACTAAAAGTAGAATGCAAGATGTACATGGAGCATAACGAAAAATTAATTTTACTTTTTACTTATCCTGAACACTAAAAGATTTGGGTAGCAAGAAAACAGACTATTTTTTCCAATAAAATGAGAATCAGATTTAAAGTTTTAGGTTCATAGGCAAGTACTATGCTAGTTGCCCTTGCAGGACATTTTAAGCCTAACCAATTTCCCTTTTTGTGCTCAAAATAACCCATCTAATTTGGTTACAGACTGACTTTACCCATATCATCATCATATATTACCCCACGAAGAATCACTGGGATCATACCATACATAATTTGAGGGGATCCTGGCATAGGGTAAAACATTTAGGAGCTACCTCTACCCATTAGTTGTACAAGGGGCAGTCCTGGGGTAAATTTTCTGTTTCCCATCCATAGGTCTAAGCTGCATTTCAATATGGACAAGGATGAAGTTTATTTTATGTGGGTGGGGAGCAAGTTCCACAGCAGTGGTATCTTCTGAGAGATGCATCTGTCCCTCCACATCATGCTGTTGATGTTGCAAAAGAGGTTTAGATCCCTAGACAGAGAATCTCTGAAGCCATTTGAGTTAACAATGTTAAGTAACTCCCATCAGTAATGGGTCAGAGGTGCATAAAAGTAGATGCCAAACAGGAGAGGAACCAGCACAGACCCCAGGGTGACTCCACTGGTGACTGGTCTCTTTGTGGAGGCAAATTCCCCTATTTGGATTATCTGCATCTTATCTGTGACCCAGATGGCAATCCAGTAGGTGGCATGGGTGTTTATTCTCAGTTTATTTAGTTTTGGCAAGAGATGGCGAAAGATGGCAAAACAGGGTGAATTTGGTGGAAATGGGGCAGTATAATTTTGTCAACTTTAATCTGACTTAAAAAAGTGTTTCCTTAAACCTATTTTGATATAGTTGTAAAATACTTTTACTACAGGACTCACAATCTACAATGATGAAAACATTTTAATTAGGTGTTGGGGAAATCGGCTTAATTTGAATTAAATGGGGATTTTATACAGGTTGAGAAAGGCTGCTCATTTTTCCTTGGCTTTTTATTTTAACAGAAGAAAAGAAAAACAAAGGAAAATAATGGGCAAATTTAGCAAAAATATGACAGGCTTAAACTGTGGAAAATTCAAGACAGATGGTATAATCTCGAAGGGAATACAAAAAGAAAAAAATGAATAAATGACATAATCTTTAAGAAAATCCAGACAACTGAATTCTTTGGCAAAAACATGAACGTTATGTACTTACCATAATGAAAGATCCTTTCAGTCCAGGCCATCAGATATGACAAGTGGGTGCGGGGTGCTCAAGCCGCTTGTTGAATCTAACACAGCAGTATCAGTAATCCAGCCTTGAGCCTCTAAGAATTTCTCCTCCCATAATGCACCTCTCATCGTAATTAACTCAGATCTTGTTTGATGCTTTAAGACCTAGAAACAACTAATATGTGCTGACAAACACCCAATAAAGTCTAACCGGAGTATCCTTCAGGTCTTACAGAAAAGGGAAGGGGAAAGGAGGGCGGGTTTGTTGTATAGGCAGATTAGAATTAAAAGATCTATCATCATAAATACATAACTATTGTATCCCATTCATTCAGTGCATTTGATCTAACATGTAGGTTAGAATCCCAAGCTACAAAGACCTTGGGTGGCCTCATGACAGGAGATCTTTCGGGATGGTAGCACCAAAGGATGCTATATAGCCCCAAAGGTACAGTCCAGCCTACAGTGTTTGTCAAAAGTATGCATGGATGACCAAGTGGCAGCCTCAAAATATAATTTAGTGAAGAGGTTCCGAAAAAATAGCTATAGATGTTGCTATGGCTAAAAAAAAAAAAAAAGTTCTTGGTTTACCAGAAAGTGGTTTGTTCAGTGTATAAAAGAATGTGATGCAGTCTTATAAGCATCTTGAAAGAGATACCTTAGACAACTTTTCTCAATCTGCTTAGGGAAAGTGAAACAAAAACCTGCTCAACTTTTCTAAATGACTCTGTCCTGTGATTGCAGAAATACAACTGTATGTCCAAGGAATGCAGTATGTGACGTCATTTGTTTCTGAAGTTTTGAAAGACCTATAGGTGGATAGTATGTGAAATATTTCACCCAGAAGCCACTTTGGGAATAAAGGAAGGATTTATAAGAGATACCATGCACTTATGGAAACTCAAATTAGAAGGAGAAGAGAAGAAGACACAGCTTGGATTTCTGAAATTCTTCTGTTGAAGTAATGGCCAAGAAAAAAAATTTCCAAGAGAGGTATTTAAGTTCTGATAAAGATTTATGTTTGAAAGGCAGTTTTGTGAGAGTCTCTGTGCATTCAGGATCCAAGGACAAACCACATCTCTAACTGGTAGACTTAATATAAAGTTCCTTTTTAGAAATGCCTTGCATAGTCTGTGTGAAGCTAGATAATGTTCTTGAAACCCATTATGATAGCTAGAAATTGCTGTCAACTGGACTTTAACAGTGTAAAAACTAAAAGCTTAATCAAATAAAAATGCAAGAAAAGTGAAGAAAGTCACATGTCAGGGGTGAGAAAGGGTCTATGTTTTTTGTGCCAGCACAAGAAAGAAATCTTTTACATTTATTAAGGAAGATCTTTCGAGTGGAATCTTTCGGAGAAACTGTTAAAATTCTTACCACTTCAAAAGAATAATCTTTAGCCATTACTGTAACTCAGAGAAACCAAGCAGTTTGTTTCCAGCTGTGCAGGTCAAAGTGAGGTTCCCCAGAGTGGTGAGAGATCAGATTTGGAACAGGAGCCAGGGGTGCCCCTTCATGTAAGGCCTTAGAAGGGGGAACCAAACTTGTCTGGGCTAAAGGGGGCTATGAAGATAACTGTTGCCTTGCACCTCAATGTTCTCTATAGAACTCTTGACATTAGGGAGAGGGGTGGCTAAGTGTAAAGGAGCTCAGATGGCCATTGCTGATTCAAAGTGTCTCTTGGTAGTTGTCCCGGAGTGGGAAACGTGGCAACATACTGCTGGACTTTGTGTTGTGTGGTATGGCAAATGGACCATAGCAAGGAGTGCCCCAGTGATGAAATATCTTCTTGGCTATAGTTGGCAACTGACTACCCCCGGAATGTGTGTTACTACCAGAAAGCAGTGGGAGGCTATCACCCACTGACACTCAGTTTCCCGACAAAGGGCAAGGTCTGGTTCCCCTTTGTTTGTTGATGTACCAAACTACCAGCATGCCACCCATTTGAATGGATAAAGCCCTGTGAAAGGCAGTCTTGAAGGTACAGGAACACTAGGAGGACAGCCTTACTGTCCAGCCATAGATTTTGAACCATTTTCCCTTCATAATTACTCTCCACCCCACCCAAAGGAGAATGGGCCTGTGGTCACTGTTGCTACTGAGAGATGGGTGTGAAAATGTTTTCCACCTGAACCACTGGGGATTGTAACCACCACTGAAGATGCCTTTTGCATGACTGCAATGAATATGGTTATGGAAAAAGGAAGAAAGCTCTGTGATCACTGACCTTGAAGGAGCCACTGTAATATTATCACTTGGAAGTAAGCAAATTCAACCATTAGAACTGAAAAAGCCATCAGACTTAAAACTCTGAAAACAATACTGCTGGAAGACATTTACTGAGTAACAGATATTTAATTGCAGTTGTTAAGGTCTACATTCTGTCCTGTAAAAGGGAGTCAACAGAGAGTGGCATCCATGTGAAAACCCAGGAACACTATTTTCCGCATTCAGATCAGCTTGCACTTTTACCAGTTTACTGATATACCCAGGAATTTGATAAACATGATAAAGGTAATTCCTGAGTTGTGAAGAGACTCCAACGAGGTGGCAGCCGGGAGCCAGTCATCCAGATGTGGGGAAATCTGGTATCCACAATCTTGCTATGCCAGCCATACATTTGGTTAACACTCTGGGGACTGTGAGGAGACAAAATGGCAGCTCACTGAATTGATAATGACCGGCTCCTTCTTGGGATCACAGGAATTTCGTAGAATCTTTTGTTATCTTCATGTGAAGGTAAGCATCCTGAATATCCACAATGCACATCTGTTTGCTCGCCCTGACAGAGGGTAGAATCAACTGTACTGTGACCATTCTGAATTAGGTCTTTCTCACATATGTGTTCAGAAGACTGATATACAAAAAGTGCTTGATATCTCTGGTTTTCTTCAGAGCAAAAAAGGACTTAAAATAAAATCCTGACACAGTCTGCTCTGATGGGACCTCATGGATCCTCATGGATGCCTCTTTTGGTGAAAAGAGACTATCGCTCATAATGCATCCTTTGACTGGTTGGGTGGGACGTCAGGTAAGAGAATGAATGGCTGAGAAGTGGGCTCCAAATATGGTATGCAACAGCTGTTCAATATTATCCTTCTAACCCATTTGTCTAGAGTAATGGCATTCCACAAGACTGGGGCAGTGGGAGAGACCACCCCCTGACTGCCTCCAGAGTGAAGCAGTCGGGTACACATTGGGGGATTCTGGGGTCTCCTGTCAGAGAAGGTCCTGCAGTCTCCTTGATTCTGCAGACTTCTTCAGCCACTGGGATTGCACCCATTGAAGAGGCCAACTCAGCCATAGCCCCCCATCTGAAGGGGAGTCAAAATGACATTTAGACTTCCAAAACCAGAGAGAATGAGGCCCTTTTTGATTCCTATTATGAGATCACTGGGGACCTCAGACTTGACTCTGATGGCAGAGAGTCTTACCATCTTGCTCACTCTTTTGCATTTCATCTTTCACAGATGGGCCAACCAATAATGACCCATCAAATAAAGCATTTTGGAAGGTTGCTTTAAGATTGTCCACAAAATTACACAGATGTAACCAGGCATAGCACCTCATGGCTATGCCAGTCCCAACTGCCCTGGCCACTTCATCCGCTGCATTATGTATTAGGTGCATGAAGAGGTTCATAATGCTTGACATGATAGAATAGTTTCAAAGTTGCTTCTTTGACTCTGGCATCAACGTGTTTTTCAGAGAAGATGATGACTGGTAAGACAAATCTCTCTGAAATCTGTTCATGTGTGTGGATTCAACTCAGGGCCAAAGCACAAAGCTGCCTGAAGCATACGCCAGCTTCCAGAGCCTGTCCATTGCCCTAGATTCTTTACTGAGTTCTCTTTTAGTGGCTGACACCACAATGGTGGAGTCTTCCGCAGGTGATATTGCCCAGTGCTGTTTCTCTTTTGGGAATTTATGAGGGACTGCCTTGCAGGTGACGGGCTCCTGCCAAGACCTTCTAGCCTCTAAGTCAATTAAACTGTCATCTGGAGGGACCACCCAGGTCATAGATTGTGTCAGCCCATTAGGCCTCAAACAATGCTTCCTTTGTCTTGGGAGGAGGATCAATAGCCAAGCTCCCCACTGGCACATCAGTTCTAAAATTTCACCAAATGAAGCATCGTCTGAAAAGAACTATGGGGGGGCCCTTTCTAAGGTAGAGGACACCATGCTGAGTCTAGGTTCTGCTTCTTACACAGTCTCTTTTTTGGAAGATCAGGGATGTGTCAACTGACTCCTCAGAGGACCATCTCTGCTTCTGAGCAGCTGGTTTGAGGCCAATGGAGTGCCTCTAACTGGTGGATGTCTAACAAGAATATGACGAGAATGGGGTGGAACAGCGACTGGAGGTACATGTGGATCTACTCTCGAGTGAAGAAATAATCCTTCCCAACACCTGGAAAATCAAACCAACTTCCACTGGATCCCGAGAGAGATGACTCCAATTATGAATTCAATCCACTACTTCAGAGAAGCAGATACTGCTGCTGGAGGAACCATGAACCCAAAAAGTTAGCAGGCCATGAAGAGGGAATCGGCACCAAAGATTCAAAGGCAGAGGTTTCTGACACCACCACCAGTGCTGTGGGCAACAGCCCACTGATGGAGCCAAAGACACCAATCCAAATCCTTGGGTTTGAGACTCTAACAGATCCAACAAAGACGGCATCAAATGTGGCAAAACAGTATTTCCCTCAGCCAAATATGCAAAGAGAGTTTGGCCAAAGGATCTGAGAGGAACAACTGTTCCTAAGTAGCAGGAGCCAAAAGGCAGACTGATAAGGGAGCAATAATTGGGAGCATTTGAATGGATTCTACTGCCTTTGGAGCCAAAGACTATGGAACGACCCTCATCTCTATTTGTGTCTTGATGCCGCTTCTGATGTACTCCTGTAAGACTCAAATGATTGCACAGAAAGATATGAGGGAGACCTAGATGAAGGGTGCTTCACTTTCTCTGAAGAGAATAACTTTTGTGGCATTGTGAATGGATCCAAGAGCTCTGGATCCAGAGGAGGTGTGTTGGTAGAAGTTTGGGTCCTGTGCTCATCAAATGTTGGGACTTTTTACAGATGGAGTCAGAAATGAGGAATCACCATCTCAATTTTGGATACTATCTACTATCCTTTTTGCTTTAATGGTTTGTTTGAAGGTTTTTTTTTTTTTTATAATACTTTAAGACCTCTGGATCCCTCAATAAGGATGCTTTTCAGTCTACATCTCCTGTGTACTAAGGGTCTGATAAGTGAGGAATTCCCAAGCACAAGACACTTGTACACATGGTACATTTTTTTTAAATCAGTCTGTCTTTCCATCTTTAACAAAAAATTCCACACTAGTAGCACAGATAACAGCCAGTCAAAAACTACTCACACATACACTTAACTAACAATCTAAATGTCTATGAAAATATTTATGAAGTTCTCTAAACTGCTACAATATTAACAGAAGACGAGTAGCAAAGTACCAATATGTACTATCCAAACACCTGTAAAAATGTAAGCTTAATAATGTCTGGTAGGAATCAATTGTGAAAAAATGCCAGGATGACAGGGTCTCAAAGACAGAGTAATATCTGCAAGAAGGCTAGAAACTATATTAAAAAAAACACAACTAGCTAGTGCTGAGAAAAGGATAACTTACATAAATGGAAATAGAAAAGACAAAAATGAGGTAGAGGACTAAGCTGCAAGTGATTACGGTTCATATCTCAAAGGAAGCAAAGAAAATCTGAGGTAGCTAGCAGGAGAGGTTGCATTATGGGAAAGGAAACCATTAAAGGGCCTTGAGGATGGGGCACTGATGCTTTCAAGTCAAATCAAATAGACTGAATGAACAGGATATTTTCTGAAACAGAATAGGTCATCCTAGAGAAAGAAAGATGCAATAAATATTCTTAAGGGGAAAATAAAAAGGAAAATAAGGGTGAATGGGGCTTTCTTCAGAGATTAGCCCTCATAAAATGTCCAGTAAAGGGTTGATGCATTACAAAACGAAAGATGAAACAGGATTATTGTCTGCAGTGGAACAGAAGAAATCTGGATGCTTGTTTTTTTAAATCTAGACTACAGGATTAAAATGATTTTGTAGAAAAAGGCAAACATGAATCAAGGGCTAATAGGATAAAAAATACATAATGGGTGAAAAGTGAGTTTATTACATTTATTTTCTGAAGATTTTTACTGGCAGTAACAAGGAAAGTCACAAAACAGAAAACCAAATGATATAGTATTTGGAAGTAATTTCATTGTACTAGAACCAGTTCACATGTGCCGGTCGTCCGACTATTGAAATTTTCATTTTCAAGTTTCAGAACCGAAGTCTTCAACTAAGCTAAGTACCCCGTTGGGGAACCTTTTTCTTACTCTAAATCGATGTCAGTAAAAGTTAACAATTGTATTTCTTGTGGAAAGCTAATGCCCCAAAGATTCTCATTTGTACTGCATTCCTTGCTTAGGCCCAGACCACAAAGTACCTCGCTGTCGGTTTTGTGCCTTACTCAAACCTCGAACTATTCGTCATCAGCTCATTTATGCTTCTAAGTATTTTTGGTACTCTCAACGAAGGTTCAAGGAACTCAACACTAGAAGAAAGACAGCACCAAAAACTGTTCCCAGAACAAACCACGATCCACGAATATGTCACAAAGAACTTCTTTTATTGAAATACAAAACGAAGGTTGAGCGCTTTTCATCTACCCAATGTAGATTTCATCAGAACACTGAATATATCAAACCTTGTCTCTTAAATACTTTAAAATTCCCGCCTACAACACCACCTGACCAATTAAACTACCATTAAGTTTTAAAGACATAAGAACATAGATATACACTCAATCAAATATGTATATAAAACAATTTTTCATTGTTAAATATAGGCATTTATATACTTTGGTAATGCACAATATATTTAGGCAGGTCATAACTATATATTGTATTTGTTATGTAATTAGTATTTACTGTAGGATTATATCTTACATTTGATATTATTCCTTTTATGCACTCCATGCATTTGTCATATTTTATATAAAACATTCATCTAGTATGTATTATTAGAGTTGGGGTATGGTTCATATTCCACCGATAGAGAACTTTTATTATATGATTGAATTTTGATGCTGTTCTAGGCATTTTGTAACCATTATTAATACTGATAATATTTAGAAGGCTGTTTATATGGGTTTTACCAAATCTATGTTCTTATGTCTTTAAAACTTAATGGTAGTTTAATTGGTCAGGTGGTGTTTTAGGCGGGAATTTTAAAGTATTTAAGAGACAAGGTTTGATATATTCAGTGTTCTGATGAAATCTACATTGGGTAGATGAAAGCGCTCAACCTTCGTTTTGTATTTCAATAAAAGAAGCTCTTTGTGACATATTCGTGGATCGTGGTTTGTCCTGGGAACAGTTTTTGGTGCTGTCTTTCTTCTATTTTGGTACTCTGTTCAATTATCCAGAAATGGCTTCGGTAAGCCACCCGACTACCGACATTCCGAAAAACCGTAAAGATAAAGACAGAGACAGAACGCATAGGTCCAAAGCTGCTGACAACGCTTCTCCTAAGCTAGTAGCCAGTTCGCCAGTACTGAGTGAGGCGCTTTCGCAGCCCCTGATACCTGCTACTTCAGATTTGCAGGTCTATACTGAGACCCATTCGGAGTCCGGTATGCCGCGAGTTGCTTCCTCGACTGTGGAACCTGCAGTTGTCTCTACCTTGGATGGGTCCGGAGCTGCTGTGCAGGCATCGGCTTCCAAGGGTGTATTCAGGCCTACTGACTTGCATATTAAACTGACGCCATCTTCTTCTTCAAGGCCTAAAATATGATCCATGCCTAGAAAACCAACACCCGGACTGCATGGTCAGGCCCCTATGCCTAAAAAAAAAAAAAATGATAAGAATGGCTGAAGACCTTATTACTCTAATCAGGGGAAGCCACCCTTCCCCCCTCTAAGAGACCTAGGACTGATTTTTCTTCTGATCAGGACTCTGAAATTTCTGTTTCCACTGATGACCAGGATTTACCCTTAATTACCTATGAGGATTCTGATGCAGAGGACTCCATTCCCTCTGCTTCCCCCTCCAGAGGATTTCTCTTTTGGTGAAACCTTGCATACTCTTAGGGAGCATTTTCGCTGGTTAAGCCAGGATTACTCTGACTCCAAAAAGAGGCTTAGGGATTTCTTACTCCTGCCCCAACACAGGCCTTTAGCAATACCTCCTGTACTGGACACTGTTGATGCCTTCTCGGAATCTAGCCTGGCCCCTGACTTTACCTCCTACTCCCAGAAAACCTGACAGGTATTACAAGGTTCCTGACTCTCACAAGTTCCTTTTTAAAAATCCTACTGCAGATCCTGAGACCATTTCACGGGGACCCAAGGGCATTAAGTCCACTACTGCCAAAAATCATATCCCCACTGACAGAGATTCCAGGCCGCTGGATAGATGGGGTAAGAAGGTATACACTTTTGCAAACTTGGCCATTAGGGCCTGAAACTGCCAGTTTCATACGTTAAAGTATCAGCAGTATATTATTGGATTGCTTAAACAGAAAATTATGTTGATTCCTGATTGTGCTGAAAATAAAGATTTACAGGATTTAATGCACTCTGCTGAACAAGTTGGAAAACATACTTTACAATGTGGTTTTGGTTCTTTAGAGGCATCTTGCAGGACTGCTGTCACTGGGTCTGTACTTAGAAGGCATGCTTGGCTTAAGGAGCAATCTTTGCCAGATCATGTTAAGGCTAAATTGCTGGATGCTCCCTTAAACCAAGACCGCCTGTTTGGCAGCAAAGCAGTAGTAGTACTTAAAAAGGTGGAGGAAAAAGCTAAATCTATGCAAACTGTTAAAGATTTCCTGCAAGTACAACCTAACAGATTTATTAGGCATTGGCCCTCTAAGAATTGGTCCTTTCCTGCCTCTTCCAGGCTTTCTCAGTCCAAACTCAGAGCCAAAAGAACACCCAGGCTGCAGTCCCAAGGGACTCACAGGACTAAGAAGTGGGGGGCTTCCACTTCCAAAGCAGGAAGTAGTAAGACTCCTCCCTGTGGTAAACTGTCTCAATTACTTAAATTTAAACCTTCCAAGCCCTGCTCAACTAACTGTTCCTTTAGGGGGCAAGATTGCCCTGCAGGTAAAAAATTGGGAACTCATTACCCACAGCAAATGGGTTTTAAATATAGTTTTCCAAGGATATAGATTCCACTTCCACTCCTTACCAACCCCAAACGGTTGGCCAAATATACCCCCAAATCAATGGACAGAGGCTCAAAAGCAAGTTCTCTCTCTTTTAAGCATGAGGGCTATTCAACCTGTTCCAGGAGGAGAAAGGGGACAGGGTTTCTACTCAAGACTTTTTCTGTTTCCCAGAAAAGTCAATTCCTGGCATCCTATCCTGGACCGGCCTATCCTAAATTCAACATGCCAACTCATCAGCTGCTTCCTATGCTAGGCAAAGATGCCTGGTTGGCAACACTGGATTTAAAGGAAGCCTACCTGCACATCCCAATAAGGGAAATCTTGCAGAAGATACCTACGCTTCAAAGCAGGCTACATGCACTATCAGTTCTCTGCACTGCCCTTTGGTTTATCTACTGTGCCCAGGGTATTCACAAAGTGCCTAGCTCCACTCATTGCTTTTTGCAGGCAAAGAAATATTCAAGTATACCCATCCCTGGACGATTGTCTAATTCAGGCAGAAAGCCAGGACATACTATTAAATCATCTGGCATTTGTAAAGAAACTGCTAACTTCTCTGGGGTACACCATAAACGAAAATAAATCACATCTTGTACCCTGCCAGCAAAGTGTGTTCCTGGGAGCAAGCTTGAATACAACTTCCCAGATGGCCTACCTCACACACCAGAGAAACAAGTTCAGTTGACAGCCTACTTCAAACAACTGGCCACAAAGGCCCAGCTATCTGCAAAGAAAAAACTGCAAGCCCTGGGGTTCATGGACTGCATTCTACTAATTCCATATGCAAGACTGCATATGAGGAAACTACAATGGTATCTAAAAAGCCTATGGTGTCAACATTCTCAGGATCTAGAATCAATGATTCCTATCATACCTTGTCTACAGATAGACTTCCTTTGGTGGGCAGAGGCCTGCCACCAAAACAAGGGACTGCCATTCACTCTACCCCCTGCTGCCCAAACCCTAACAACAGACGCATCAGACTATGCATGGGGGGCTCACTTTGCAGGAAAGTGCATTCAGTGCAAATGGAACCCAAGTCAAATGCACCTGCATATCAATCAAAAATAAATGTTAGCTGTACAGAAAGCTCTGACAACCTTCAAGGACCACATTCTTCCAGGACAATTACTGGTAAAGACGGACAACACCACTGTTATGTGGTATATAAACAAGCAGGGAGGAACCCACTCATAACCTCTTTGCAGACTAGCCATGGCTCTGTGGAACACAGCCTTGAGCTACCAAGTGCACCTACAGGCTCAATTCCTGCCAGGAAAGCTAAATACACTGGCAGATCACCTAAGCAGAAATCTCATGGACCCACACGAGTGGAAACTGGAAACAAAGATATTCAACATGTTGGGAAACAAATGGGGGAGCCCAAAGATAGACCTGTTTGCCTCCCCCCAGAACTACCAATTGGACAAATTCTGCACAAGGACTCCCCACAAACAAGCTTGGAAAGTGGATGCCCTGTCCTTCACCTGGAAAAACCTACCAGTTTATGCCTTTCCTCCTCTGCCTTTCCTCTCCAAGGTACTACTAAAGATCAAACAGGACAAACCAAGGGCAATACAGATTGCACCAGACTGGCCACACCGACACTGGGTACCCCCCTCTTGCGCAGTGTGTCACGGCTGGCACCAGGGTACCTGCCTCAGACCCCTACCCTGTTGTCCCAGCAGGAGGGCCAGAGTCTGCACCCACAGCTTCAAACCTTGAACCTGGCAGCCTGGCTAATTATCTGATCTCTCCGTTACCAGCCCTCAGTAAAAAAGTGATGGATGTCATTCTGGATGCAAGGAGGCCTAGTACTAGAAAACCCTATGCTGAAAAATGGAAAAGATTCTGTTCCTGGAGCCAAACTCAGGGGATGGGCACAGCATTGCCCAATTTACCTCAGATTCTTAAATACTTAACTGAGATGATACACAAGGGCCTTTCCTTTTCCTCCATCAAAATTCATGCCTCAGCCATTTCAGCTCATTACAATACAGAACTACCCCTCTTTCTCTCATCCACTGTTGAAGCAGTTCCTCAGAGGGGCCAAAAACTTAAGACCAACCAGGAGAGCCCTACTCCAGCCTGGGACCTCAACTTTGTATTGGAAAAACTCACTCTACCTCCCTTTGAGCCAGCTGCAAATGCAGAGTTGAAATTCCTTTCTTGGAAAACAGCCTTCCTTCTAGCCATCACTTCAACAAGAAGAGTGTCTGATTTACAGTCCCTCATGGCAGTGGAGCCTTTCATCATCTTTCATGCAGACAGGGTGTCCTTCAGGACCAATCCCTCCTTCATGCCCAAGGTGGTATCCAGTGTGGCCCTTAATCAGTCCCCATTCATTTGCCAACCTTCTTTTCTAATCCACAGAACAAAGAGGAATGGATACTGTACTCATTGGATGTGCACAGACAACTTAGATTTTACTTGGACAGGACTAAACCTCTCAGGAAATATGAAGAGCTGCTGGTTGCATTTGCTGCAGGGGCAGAGGGGAAAGCCATTTCAAAGCAAACCATTTCTAAGTGGTAGGCTACTGCATTCATTTCTGCTATAAGCACCATGGAAAACCTACCCCACAGAGGATTAGACCACATTCATCTAGGGCTGCATCTACCTCTACAGCTTTTCTCAGAGGTGCCCCTACCAGGGACATCCTAAACACTGCTACCTGGTGTTCTGTACATACCTTCACCAAGCATTACCACTTGCCATTTTTTTCTAAATCTAGAGCTGGTTTTGCCACTGCAGTCTTGCAGGGCCTTATAGCTGGTCCTAATGCTATCTAATTACCTCCTCCCATCCTTAGCTTTGGGAATCTACCCAAATGTGATGACTGCAACAGTGAAACACGAGGAACATAGTACAGTTGTGTATACTTAACATAAATGTAGATATTAGAGTGTATTCACTGTTGCAGTCCTGGTTACCCTCCCTCCAGCCCCCTGACTTCTACTGACTATACCTGTATTCTTGTTTACTATGTTTAAAGCTTTTTGGTGCATTTGCTTTTTTTGTTGGAGGTGTAACCTTGTACATAACTGCTTCCCATTATGGGGACACCTGACATCCGGGGCAAGAAAAACTGATGTAATGGCGTTGGCTGCATGCTTTATACCCCTGACTACCTGACATCATGGAAGATGAGACAGCAACTGATGCAGGACCCAAGACTTTGATAATCAGGCCAACTGAGGGTTACTGCAAGCAGATAACCCAAATGTGATGACTGAAACAATGAATACACTCGAACAGCTACATTTATGGTAAGCGCACACAACTGTACTTTCTGCATTGCAAAGTTACACAAAGGAAAATAAAGTATGCAAACTTATTTGGCACATGAAATATTGTTATAAAAGGTAATAATTAACATGAAAGCATTTGATAATGATATTAGGTAAATTAAAAAATCTCCCCCTATTCTTTTCAATAAATGTCACAAAATATTAAATTAAAATTTAAGTACTCACCATAACTAGGCATCTTTGTTGTCCATTTTCATTCTTCCTCATTGTATGGTTCAGATTCAATCCTCGGATCCGACTCAGCTGTACATACCAGACTTCGGATCCAGTTCTCGAGCTCCTCCCTCTATCCATAATGCCTCACTCCGTCCCCATTGCCTCACATCAAGTTTGCTGTCCTATTTCCCCATAGTTAAAACGAAACAGGTATAGACAGACAGAAAAGGCAAGGCTCAAACCTGGAACTGTAGGTTCCAAACACAGTCCAATAGATCCTTCTAAAAGAAAAAGGATGGGGGGTAGATGGGAGGGGAGTTGAGGCTCAAACCTGGAACTGTAGATTCCAAACAGTCCAATAGATCCTTCCAAAAGAAAAAAGATGGGGGTAGATGGGAGGGGAGTTGATGAATGAAAATGGACAACACAGATGTCTAGTTATGGCAAGTACATAACTTTTAAATCTGATGTTGTCCTTTTTATTCTTCCTCAACATATGGGACAGAGTCCACAGCTACGTTGATCTTGGGTGGCCCTCATGGAAGATACTGCCGAACCAAAGTCAGCTCTGTTTCTGGAAATATCCAATTTGTAATGAGAAATAAAGGTATGAGTCTTGGACCATGTAAATGCAGCACAGATATCAACACTGACATTCTTGACGAAAAGGCCAATGAAATAGACATGGATCTGGCTGAATGAGCTCGGGGAGGTTTAGGTAATGTCACACCTTTCTGAGAGTAAATCTAAAATACACTCTAATCCATTTAGCTAGGGTAACTTTAGAAACTGGATGGCCTAGGCAATTTAGAGAAAAAGACAAAAAGATGGCTTAATTTTCTAAACTGTTTTGTCTTGTGAAGGGTAAAAACATGGTTGTCTGTGCACATCAAGGAGGTGTAGCATGTACTCCCCTTTACTGGGAGATTTTGGAAAGAAAACTGGTTAAGTGAATGGATTGGTTGATGTTATCTTCAGAAGCCATTTTAGGTACAAAGTAAGGGTTAGTCCATAATTAAACCCTATCTTTATGAAAAATAATGTAAGGAGTTTTAGAAGAAAGAGCTGGAGTTCAGATATTCATTTTGCAGAAGTTACAGCTTCCAAGAAAACAATCTTTCATGACAGACATTTTAAGTCAGATTTATCTGATGGTTCAAAAGGTTTTTGTGCTAAACCCTCAAGTACAGCTGTTAGATCCTTTATCGGAAGCCTCAGGGAAAAAATGCCTTTTATGACAGCTTTACACAATCTAGAGGAAGCCAATGAAAATGATTTGCTCCCTGTGTGGAAATTAAATTGCTGCCAAATGAAGCTTAACTGTAGAGAAACTTGCTCCTTCTTTAAAAAGGGTGGTCAAAAAAATGGAAGAATAGCAGAAAGTGGAGCAGAAAAAGGGTCAATTCCCTTACCTGATGCCCAAATGGAGAACCTCTTCCATTTACTCCTGTAAACTTTTTTGATAGAATCATTTTGAGAAGCCAAAATAATATTCTATCACATACAGCAGAAGACAGCCAGGACTGTATAACTATTACCGGTAGTGGAGAAACCATGCAGTTAGCTTGAGAGCCTGAATGTTGGGGTGTTGAATCCTCTACGGGTGACAGAAGAGATCCTGTGTAGGCTCCAGTATCCATGCAGGATAATGAAGGTGAGACAGTAGAAGAGGGACCCATACTTGCTGAGGCCAGAAGGGGGCAATGAGGATTACTGAACTCTTCAGCCAACCTGCTTTCTGTAGAAATTTGGGAATTAGGGCATAGGAGGATAAGCATAAAGGAGTCCTGAGGGCCAAGCATGCATCACAGTGTCCCTTTGGTGACGCCCCCTGAGGGGTGATAAGAGCAAAGTACCTGCTGCACTTGCTGTTGACGGGGGTGGCAAAGAGGTCGCAGCAAGGTCAGCCTCAGTGCTGAATATCATCTCCGCTACCAACTGAAGGGGAGACCATTCATGAGGCAGCACAATTAATCTACTTAGTTTGTCCCCTAGCATGTCAGTCTTCCCTGGAATGTGCAATGCAATTACAAAGTGGTCTGATGAGATCACTCATTCCCAACCCCTCATGGCTGGCCTCTCTCCAAAGGGGATAAAGATAAAGTTCCTCCTTGCTTGTTGACTTACCAGACTACAGACATGTTATCAGTGTGAACTGCAACAGTCTCCAAGGGAAAAGCATCTTAAAATGCCTGCAATGCTAATAATACTGCTCTCATCTCTAAGACACTGATATGCAACTTGGGGTGAGGGAACCACATGCCTTGGACAGTTCTTCCCAAGAAATGCCCTACCCCCAGTTGAGAACAATTTGTGGTCACTGTGGCTACTGGGTTTGACAGAATGAAGGGTCTACCCAGGAAAAAAAATCATCTGATTCTATCCACCAGCAGATGTGCTGCTTGCAAATCGGGGTGAGCTTTACTTGAAAAGACAGGGGTTGATATCGAATGGACCACTGTACAGCTAGAGTCCACTGGAGAACCTGCATAAAGAAGCATGCTAGAGGAAGCAGACCTATTGCTGCTGTCATTGACACTACCTGTGCTGTCGTATTCAAAACTGAACTGATGAACTCCAATCTCCGAACTGGCATAAGTTTTGATTTGGAAAGATTTATCGTAATTCCCAAAGTTTTGCAAATCTGGAGCAAATAGTCCCTGGCCTGTTGTAACAGATGAATGGAAGGGGCAGTGATCAGCCAGTCATCTAGATATGGAAACACTTGGAATCTCTTTAGTCTCAAGTAAGCTGCCACTATTGCAGTGTATTTGGTAAACACCCTGGGGACTGTGGTTAGTCCAAAGGGCAGAGCCCTGAACTAGTAATGACTGGCTACCAACTGAAAGTGAAGATATTTTCTGGTCCGTCTATTCTGATGTGACAGTATACATCCTGAAGATCTAAAGAGCACATCCAATCATCTTAGTGCAGAAAAGGCAAGATGAACTGAACTATGACCATCTGGAACTTTGCTTTCTTTACATACTGGTTCAATTTGCTTAGATCCAAAATGGGTCTAAGGTCCCCTGTTTTCTTTGGTGCTAAAAAGAAGCCTGAATAAGTTCCAAATCATAACTGGTCTTGTGGGACCTTATGGAGGACTTTTTCTAGCAGTTTCTGGATTTCTTCTGCTGCAGCCTTTCTCTGAATGGGTCGAATGTCAGGAAGTTTCTTCCTTTGATAATGAGAAAAGAAAGGGAAAAACATGTAAAAGCCTCTGGATATTATTCTTAGCACCCACAAATCTTGTGTTACACTTGCCCATGTGCCTACGTGCAAAGAGAAGCGATCCCCAACTGCCACTACAGCTGGACAGTTGGGCAGCCCTTCAGGAGCACTGAAACGGCCTGTCTGAAAAAGAATCTCCAAAGCTCTGGTTCTGTGGGCCTTCTCTATTTCTGGGGTGACATCTACTATTAAAATTTCCTCCTCTACTTCTGGAGGAATCATCCCTGCGCGAAGTTTGGAAAGGTCTCCGAGATTTACATAACCACATTTTCTTACCACCTCTCTGGTTCCTAGAAGGTTCACTGATGCGTAGAAAACTTGATCCCTATAGCATACAGGGTCTTTTCATCTTGTTTACTGCAAGTAAGTGTATCCTTTACTGATGGCCCAAACAAAGAAGTGCCATCGAATGGGGTGTTCCGCAAAGTCACATAGCTGCATCCATGCAGGTCTCATTATGGCGATGCCTGAAATAGCTACTTGTGAGGTATCGTCAGCGGTGTGAGAGATTAACCTCATTGAGGATAGTCAAAAGTAGAAAGGAATTTGTAAAAACTTGAATAACTCACAAAATATATCCTATAACAGCTCGATAGTAAAACCTGCGTCTGCTCATTATGGCGGCAAACTCGATCTGAGGCAATGGGGATGGAGAAGGGCATTATGGATGGAGGGAAAAGCTCAACAGCTGGATCCGAAGTCTGGTATATGCAGCCAAGTAGGATCAGAGGATCAGATCCAAACCTATAAGTTGAGGAAGAATGAAAAGGACATCATCAGATATATCTATTTAAACGACCACCAACACAGAAAATAAAAAATAATGTATCCTCAAGTCTTCCCATGCACATCTTCAAACCAGCTAAAAACAAACTTTGCTGAAGTGGAGGAATTACAATAAAAATAAGCAAGTATGTTTGTTCACAGAAGAAATGCATACTTTTTTAAGGTAAACATGCTCATGCATCTTTTAAGGCATATATATTTTTTTAAGATAAGTAGTGCTTACCTGCCTCTCAAGATCAGCGTATGTGTCATTCCCAACAGTCACGGGGGTCTCTTTACTCATTAACTGAAAGAAAAACATCTAAATTAATACTCAGCAGTAATGAACATTAAAATATAAAAAACAAATGTCTGTACAAAAAATAATAAATAAAAGAGAAAAACGGTCACAGAAATATACTAACGAAATTCCAGTTTATTAACCAGACTTAGCGCTTCGGCTTTACATACAGCCTTTAAAGAGAAACCTCTATTAAAAAAATCTCCATTTTTATACAATATTTTATTCAATTAATTTCTAATTATCTAATTACCAACCTCCAATTACATTCTTTATTTAAGCCTGATGGCTCCATTATATTATATTTTAAAATAAACAGTGTCTCTTTATACAACAATTTACTTTTTATTTCTCTACATTCCCCCATTGCAATTTCACCTGTTCTAAAACTGTTGCTTTTAGACAACTTGGATTTGAATTACAACTACTTAAAATGAGCCCCTAAAGGGCTTTCCATATTGACATTAATATCTCTAACTTGTTCCTGTACACGTTCTTTCAAAATATCTGTTTTCCCAACATAATGTAGTCCACGACCACATTTCGGCAGATGTATAACAGTTTCTGTGTTACAATTATACAGTCCATTTGATATAAAATGTATGCCATTAATGTTTTCAAATCTTCTTACTACATACTTGCAACTGCAGCATTTATTTCATGTACAAGTTCCCTTATTTACCACCATTCCACTATACATTATAGTACTTGGTGGAATAAAATCTTTATGTATTAACATATCAGCCATGTTTCTACCCTTCTTGTAAGATATCGGGACATTAATCAGCATTACTTCTTTCAAATCTTTCTGTTGTTTTATTTATGAACACTAAAATATGCCTACATCTAATTCTTGGTACTGCTGTGTACTACTTACGAATTTGCAAACAAGTACATATGTTAAAAAATCAAACTAGATTTTCCTATTTAAAATGTATGATGCTGAAATCAGAATTGTGGGGGGATTTTCTGTGACTTCAATAAGGCATGCAGACACAAAAAAGTCATTAAAGTTACTGTAAAGTAAGATGACAAAACATTTAGCAAACAAAAACGAAGATGTGACAAATATGACTTACAACTCAATACATATACAAAGATCTGACAGTCACTGCAACAATGACAGTCAAGATAGGATGGAAGGTTGAAAAAGATAAAGGAATATTTTAAATTGAATGTAATAAAGTATCCTTGTGTGCCATTTCCTCTAAGAAGTGGGCTAAAATCTAAAAGTTCTAAGAGCAAATGGAGGGGGGGTGAGCACGCATGATACCCAACGAGACATTTTAATGGTTGCCAATGAATAACAGTACAAATACAATACTGTCATGTTGCTGGGCAAACTTTGTGGCTGAAATTCCCTGACAAATACCAAAGTGCTAATTAGAAGCCAAGCAAAAGTTATAGGAATCCATAGTATAATGCAAGACATCCATAGCTGTAAGCCACCCACTGATGCAAATTCCAAAATATGAGTGCTGCACACACACAAAGTGCTCATCTATGAATCTCAATCCGTGTGTTTTGATGCTCTATCACAGATTTTCAAATTATTTCTGTTGTAAATAGTTCTCTAGGTGGGTTGTTGCAATACTTATCTGCAATTGGGTCAAGAGTAAAAAGGAGATGACTTCCAAGATGGGCTACATGCTGATTAAACATGACTACAGCTCTCTCAGTATGAAAACAGAAACTATGAAAATGGGCCAGTGAAGCTGTTCATTTGGGTAAAAGTTAGCCAAGGACTAGTAATTCCCCTGTTTTGATGCTAACAAAGAAGAAATTTGGAGAAAGTACAGTTGTGTACATTTACCATAAATGTAGATGTTCAAATGTATTCACTGTTGCAGTCATTACATTTGGGTAATCTGCTGGCAGTTTGCCCTCAGTCGGCCTGATTAACAAAGTCTTGGGGTCCTGCGTCGGTTGCTGTCCCTTCTTCCATGATGTCAGGTAGTCAGGGGTATAAAACATGCAGCCGACACCATTACATTAGTTTTTCTTGCCCCAGATGTCAGGTGCCCCCCAAATGGGGAGACAAATATTAAAGTATTTAAAAACACAAAAATATACCTCCAAACAAAAGCAAACACACCAAAAAGGCTTTTAAGCATAGTAAAGGAAGGAAAGCAGAAGTATAGTAAGAGAAAAACAAGGAGTTGGAGGGAGGGTAACCAGGACTGCAACAGTGAATACACTCAAACATCTACATTTATGGTAAGTGTACACAACTGTACTATGTTCTTTGTATTTCACTGGTGCAGTCATTACATTTGGGTAGATTCCCAAAGCTATGGATGGGAGGATGGATTTATACAGCATTAGGACCAGCTATAAGGCCCCTGCAGGACAGCAGTGGCAAAGCCAGCTCTGGATTTAGAGAAGAAAGGTAAATGGTAATGTTTGGTGAACATATGAACTGAGCTCCAGGTAGCAGCTTCTAAAATGTCTCTGGTAGGAACACCTCTGCGAAAGGCTGTAAAAGTAGATGCAGCCCTGGTGGAATGAGATCTGATCCCCTGGGGATAAGTTTTACCATGGTACATGTAGCAGAAATGAATACAATGGCTTATCCATTTGGAAATGGTCTGCTATGAAATAGCCTTTCCCTCTACTCCTACAGCAAATGCCACCAGTAGTTCAGATTTTCTTAGAGATTTTGTCCTGTTTAAGTAAAATCTAAGTTGTCTGTGTACATCCAATGAATGCAGAATCCGCTCCCCCTTGTTCTGTGGATTGGGAAAGAAAGTTGGCAAATGAATGGTCTGATTATGAGCCACAGTGGATATCACCTTAGGCATGAAGGATGGATAGGTCCTGAGAGACACCCTGTCCGCATGAAAAATAATGAAAGGCTCCACTGCCATAAGAGCCTGTAATTCAGAAATCCTTCTAGCTGAAGTGACTGCTAAAAGGAATGTTGTTTTCCAGGAGAGAAATTTTAAGTCTGCAGTAGCAGCTGGCTCAAAAGGAGGGAGAGTGAGTTTTTCCAATACAAAACTGAGGTCCTGGACCTTTATTAGTAGAGATAATTTTCTACTTGAGAAGTTAGGTAATTTGCCTAAAATAGTGTACAGAAGAGTGTCTAATTTAAAAAACATACTTGAGCGCAGAGCTCCCAGAGTCAGGGGGAGACTTGTAGGTATGTTTACCTGTGGAGCATGCAGGATGTGTAGATATATTAAGACAGGTAATTCTTTTTGTATAGGTAATAATAGGAAATACAATCATAACTATAAATTTAACTGCGAGTCCAAGGCAGTGATATATATTGCCATGTGCATTAAATGCCCGGCATTTTACGTAGGTAAAATAGACCGTAAGTTCTGGGAGAGAATCTATGAGCATATCTATGCCATAGATAAGAATAAATGTGAAAATGCACTGGCTAAGCATTCTAATTTATGTGGTGGTCATAAGTTTTGCTTTAACGCTATCGACCACATTCAGCCTGATATTAGAGGTGGTCCTTCACCGTTACTATTGGAAGAACGAGAACTAGAATGGCAATTGTTGTTAAATGCCTTTGCATACCCTGGATTAAATGAGGCTTGCAACATTTCTTGCTTGTTAAAATTAAAAAGTTTAGCTAGGTGAAAAATTTCACTAGTTAAAAATGTAAATATTATATATTTTTATTTTTAAATTCATTATAAGCAGGTATTTATATATATATATATATATATATATATATATATATAGATAGGAGTATTATATAAATAGTATGTTATGGTAGTGTTTTTGCCGACTCATTTTACTAATGTGTTTTAATTTTAGGTACTTGAGTGGGTGTCACAGAGTATTACATTGTTACTAATGTGATAAGGTTTATTTCTTTAAATGAAACACTCCACTGATTCGTTCGTTTTTAACATGTGCTCACCTATTGAGTGTATTTTAAAATGTTTGCACTAATTTGGTATTAATTTCTGATGAAGGTACCATACCTTTGGTGACGAAAAGCATTTTAAGTTGTAAATAAACTTTTCTACGTTTAATATCGTGTACTACCTTGGATTTTTGGACTTGCTTTCATTACTTTGTTTTTATGATGCACCCTAGACAAGTTAGAACCCTTTTTACAAATGCCAGATGTTTTTGAAGAATGTCCCTGTTTTCTGCCTGAATTAGACAATCATCCAGGTATGGATATATTTGAATATTTCTTTGCCTGCAAAATGCAATTACTGGAGCCAGGCACTTTGTAAAGACCCAGGGCGCAGTAGATAAGCCAAAGGGCAGTGCAGAGAACTAGTAATGCAAATAGCCTGCTTTGAAGCGGAGGTATCTTCTGTAAGATTCCCTGATTGGGATATGCAGGTAAGCCTCTTAAGTCTAGAATTACTAACCAGGCATCTTTGCCTAGCATAGGAAGTAACTGTTGAAGAGTCAGTATCTTGAATTTTGGAATGTCCAGAAATGTGTTTAGAGTAGATAAGTCCAGAACCTGATGCCATGATTTGTCTTTTCTGGGTACCAGGAAAAGTCTTGAATAGAAACCTAGTCCCTTTTCCTCTTCTGGGTCTGGCTGCATAGCTCCCATGTTCATGAAAGACAGTACTTGTTTCTGGGCCTCTGCCCACTGATTTGGGGGCAGGTCTGGCCATCCGTTTGGGATTGGCAACGTGTGGAAATGAAATCTGTATCCCTGGGATACTATATTTAAAACCCATTTGTCCTGGGTTATAAGTTGCCAGTTTCTTGCATGAAGTGCCAGTTTTCCCCCCAAAGGGGCGGCTAAAAGGTAAGTGCTTGGTAAGTGTAGAAGGAAGTCGTTGAGACTGCTTACCATAGGGAGGTGCCTTGTTGTTTCCAGATTAGGAGAAGGAGGCACCCCATTGTTTTGTTCTAAAAGACCCTTGTGACTGAAACCTGGAGCCTTTGGAATGTCTGGGTTTGACTTGAGTGGCTCTTGAAGGAACTGGAAAGGACCAGTTCTTAGTAGGCCAGTGCCTACTAAATCTTGGAGGTTGCACTTGTAAGAAGTCTTCCACAGTTCGCATAGATTTAGCTTTATCTTCCATCTTTTTTAAAACTTCTTCAGCCTTATTACCAAAGAGACAGTCCTGTTGTAAAGGAGCATCCAACAATTTTGCTTTAACATGATCAGGCAGAGATTGCTCCTTAAGCCAAACATACCTTCTAAGCACAGACCCAGTAACAGCAGCCCTGCAAGAGGCCTCCAAAGAATCAAAACCACATTGCAAAGTATGTTTTCCAACTTGTTCAGCTGAATGCAATAAATCCTGTACATCTTTGCTTTCCACACAGTCAGAAATTAACAATTTTCTGTTTAAGCAGTCCCATGATATGCTGCTATTTAAGCATATGAAATTGACAGTTTAAAGCCCTGATTGCCAAGACTGCTGAAGTGTAAACCTTCTTACCCAATCTATCCAGCGCCCTGGAATTTGTGGGAGTCGGCACCCCTGTAGTATATGTCTGGCTTACAAGGAGCCAGAGGAAGAGAATCAGGAGCCATACTAGATTCTGAAAAAACATCATCAACAATGTCTAGAACAGGATGTATAGCCCAAAGGCCTATGCTGAGGAAGAAGAAAATCACGGCTCTTTTTAGATTCAGGGAAATCCTGTCTTTCCCAGTGGAAATGTTCCCGTAAGGTATGTAAAGTTTCCCCAAAAGAAAAATCCTCAGGGGGAGAAGCAGAAGGAATGGAATCTTCTGCATCAGAGTCCTTATAAGTAGGTATAGACAAATCCTGTTCATTAGAAGAGTCAGACGAAACAGAATCCTGTTCAGAAGATTCATAATCAATGTCTTGCCTACGCCTCTTAGTGGGGGGGGGGGGGTACCCCTGATCAGAGTAATTAAATCTTCAGCCATTTTGATCATTTGTTTTATAGGCATAGGGGCCTGCACATATGGCCCAGGCGTCAGTTTTTTAGACATAGATTTAGATTTTGGCCTTAGTTTTGAAGATGGCATCGGTCTAATATACAAACCTGCAGGCCTGAAAACACCCTCAGAAGCCGGTGCCTGCACAGTGGCTCCGGACCCATCTAAGGTAGAGACATCCGCGGGTTCCATAATTGAAGCATCCCGCGGCATACTGGACTCCGAATGGGTCTCGGTTAAGGCCTGTGAATCAGAAGTAGTGGGTATCAGGGGCTGCGAAAGCATCTTACGGAGTACTGGCGAACTGGTGACTGGCTTAGGAGAAGCGCCGTCAGTTTCGGACCTCGACAGCCTGTCTTTTTCTTTGCGTTTTTTAGGTATTCCAGTAGTCGGATTGCTAACAGACGACATTTCTGGACAATTAAAGTATGAGCCAAAATATTTAGAAGCAAAAATATACAGACGTTTAATAGTGCGTTTATTAAACTTAGCACAAAACCGACAGCAAGGTACGTTGTGGTCAGGGCCTAGGCAAGGAATACAGTACAAATGAAAATCCTTATGAGGTATTTGCTTCCCACAAGTAATGCTATTATTAACTTTTACTGACATCGGTAATGAGCAAGAAAAAGTTTCCCCAATGGGGTACTTAGATTTTTAGTTGAAGACTTTGGTTCTGAAACTCAAAACGAAAATTTCAGGAACCGGCCGATCGGAACTTGCGAACTGCTTCTGCTTCGGGCAACGCGTGGCAAGAAAGACTAATGTAATTGCGTCGGCTGCATGTTTTATACCCCTGATGACCTGACATCATGGAAGAAGAGACAGCAACCGACGCAGGACCCAAGACTTTGTTAATCAGGCCGACTGAGGGCAACCTGCCAGCAGATTACACAAATGTAATGACTGTAACAGTGAAACACGAAGAACATCTTAAAAAAAAAAAAATCACCCAAAAAAGGAGAAGAGAAAACTTAGGCTGAGAAGAATCACTGCAGCTGCTCATCAAAAATGCAGTTCAAGATTCAGCTTTGGTACTGGAAATGGCTGCCGGTAACTTTGAGGTAAAAAAAAAAAAAAACAAATAAATCAAATAAAATAAGAGATGTTCAAAACAAATAAAACACTCAAAGAATGCATCAATTCAACTAAAATGTGGGAAAACTACAGAAGTTTTAGCTAGCTATTAAGATGAAATGAAGCTGCAAAGATCTGAGGCTAAAATAAAGAAAAGGTGGCTAAGCATAAGGATTCTCCAGAAGAGCAGTTTCACAACTAGTACAGTTAGAACACAGCTCACAGAGAAAAGCTGAGATTTTGTTTGCTGCACCGGAAAAATTGGAAGGTGCAGACTGCACTAGATTTATGGAAGCACTAATAAACAAATGGAATGGTAGTCTACAGCAGGATTTGTCATCTGCAAGGGCAGATCGGGTATACCTTCCAAATCTGGCAATAAGAAAGCAGCAAAGATCTGTTTTAGTAAAGATGACATCATACCAGCAGAAAGTTGCTCATGACAAAATTGGGGTACAAAGGAAATGTATTAAAAATGCAGAGTACTTTTGACAAATAATTCACTATACACCAGCCAGAATGGAAGCAAGTTTATAGCAGCAATCAGGAATATCGACAGACAGGTGTGAGAGTCAAGCTGCCACATCCAGTTGTCTTCAGAATAATTCCTCCAGGAAAACTAAAGACATTTTGATGCAAGCAGGCTACGGAAGAAATAAAAATTTTATCCAGTAGTGAACCAGCAAGTAGAAGAGAACTCTGCTTGTTCTTGATATTGATCACTACTGCAGTAGAGTTAGCTTATTTCCACACTACCTGCAATCAATAAAATAAAGATTCCATCATGCTACTCCTCAGCATATCCTCTATTCCCCTCCTCCTAATGGGTCATCTCTCATCCTTCCATGACTTTGTAATCATTTTCAACATTTCTCCAACTCTGTCCCAACCACCTATTCATACATCCTCCCTATATTCTTCACACCAAACCTATTTAATGACGCCCCTCACCATTATTCAAACAGACTGAGTAACTCAAACCAAACAAAATTAAGTGGAGAAATATTCTCCAACAAGAAAGTATCAGAAATTTCCAATTCCTGACCCATCCTATCATAATGAATATCAACACAATTCGCTTCCACATGACTCTAACCCCACAATGGTCATCCTCCAACCCTGGTAACTTAACTTTTGCTGCCCTAAATGTTAGGAGCACAAGAAATAAAACTGAACTACATGCCTGGAGTACCCATCATAAGGCTGATATACTTGCTGTAACGGAAGCTTGTCTTAAACCAGCATAAACACCAAAATTACACCTCCCGGCTAAAATATCACCATAATTACTATATAAAAAGAGGAAAGCTGGTGGTTTTGTTTTAATATTTCCCAACAACGACAGCATTTCCCCTTACAACAAATCAATACCTAAATTCAGTTCAGATGATTTTTGTATTACTTTCTTGAAAATAGACTATTATAAACCAATATGTAATGTACTACTGTCATGTATATCCCTCCTGGTGACAATTCAGCTGTACTGGAAGATAACCTACAATGGATTATACATAACAATTCCATAAGAAAAAAATACTACTAGGGCTAACAAAATTCTAGACGTAAAAATAGAGTCTAAAAACAACTAATTACCCATCCATAGACAGTACAGTTTGTAACACTTACCATAAATGTAGATGTTCGAGTGTATTCACTGTTGCATTCATGACATTTGGGATTGTCTGCTTGCAGTAGCCCTCAGTCGGCCTGATTATCAAAGTATTGGGTCCTGCGTCGGTTGCTATCTCATCTTCCGTGACGTCAGGTAGTCAGGGGTATAAAGCATGCAGCCGACACCATTACATCAGTTTTTCTTGCCCCAGATGTCAGGAGCCCCCCCCCCACAAATGGGAAGCAATTAATGTACATATAGATATATATATATATATATATATATATATATATATATACATACACACACACACACACACGCACACGCACACACACACACACGCACACACACACACAAGGTTACACCTCCAACGAAAAAGCAAATACACCAAAAAGCTTTAAGCATAGTAAGGGAGAGTAAAGGCATAGCCAAAAGAAATCAGGGGGCTGGAGGGAGGGTAACCAGGACTGCAACAGTGAATACCACTCCAACATCTACATTTATGGTAAGTGTACACAACTGTACTATGTTCTTCGTGTTTCACTGTTGCAGTCATCACATTTGGGTAGATTCCCAAAGCTAAGGATGGGAGGAGGCATTTAGATAGCGTTAGGACCAGCTATAAGGCCCTGCAAGACCGGAGTGAAAAAGCCAGCTCTGGATTTAGAGAAAATTGGTAAATGGTAATGCTTGGTGAAAGTATGTACAGAACTCCAGGTAGCAGCTTCTAGGATGTCCCTGGTAGGTACACCTCTGAGAAAGGCTGTAGAGGTAGATGCAGCCCTGGTTAAATGGGGTCTAATCCCCTGTGGGATAGGTTTTCCATGGTGCTTATAACAGAAATGAATGCAATGGCCTATCCATTTAGAAATGGTTTGCTTTGAAATAGCCTTCCCCTCTGCCCCTGCAGCAAATGCCACCAGCAGTTCAGATTTCCTTTGAGGTCTGGTCCTGTCCAAATAAAATCTAAGCTGTCTGTGCACATCTAAAGAGTGCAATACCCTTTCCCCTTTGTTCTGTAGATAAGAGAAGAAGGTTGGCAAATGAATGGACTGATTAAGAGCCACACTGGATACCACCTTGGGCATGAAGGAGGGGATAGGTCCTGAGGGACACCCAGTACGCAAGAAATATGATGAAAGGCTCCACTGCCATAAGGGCCTGTAGTTCAGATACCCTTCTTGCTGAAGTAATTGCTAAAAGGAAGGCTGTTTTCCAAGAAAGAAATTTTAACTTTGCACTTGCAACTGGCTCAAAAGGAGGAAGAGTGTGTTTTTTCAATACAAAGTTAAGGTCCCAGGCTGAAGTTGGGGCTCTCCTGGGTGGTCTTAAGTTTTTGGCCCCTCTGAGGGACTGCTTGAGCAGTGGATGAGAGAAGAGGGGTGGTTTTGTATTGTAATGAGCTGAAATGGCTGAGGCGTGAATTTTGATGGAGGAAAAAGAAAAGCCCTTGTGAAGCATCTCAGTAAGTATTGAATATTCTGAGGTAAATTGGGTGCTACTGTGTCCATCTCTTGAGTTTGGTTTCAGGCACAGAATCTTTTCCATTTTTTAGCATAAGATTTTCTAGTACTAGGCCTCCTTGCCTCCAAAATGACATCCAACACTTGTTTACTGAGGGTTGGTAATGGAGAGATTAGGAAATTAGCCAGACTGTCAGGGTTTGAAGCTGAAGGTGCAGAATCTGGCTCTCCTGCTGTGACAGCAGGGTAGGGGTCTGAAGCAGGTGCCATGGACCAGCAGTGACAAACTGCGCAAGAGGGGGTACCAGTGTTGGTGTTCCCAGTCTGGTGCAATCAGTATCATGCTTGGCTTGTCCTGTTTGATCTTTAGTAGTACTTTGGAGAGGAGAGGCAGAGGAGGAAAGGCATAAACTGATGGATTTTTCCAGCTGAAGGACAGAACATCCACTTTCCAAGCTTGTTTGTGGAGAGTCCTTGTGGAGAATTTGAACAATTGGTAGTTCAGGGGGGAGGCAAACAGGTCTATATCTGGGCACCCCATTTGTTTATCAACATGTTGAAAATCTTTGGTTCCAGTTTCCACTCGTGTGGGTCCATGAGATTTCTGCTGAGTTCGTCTGCCAGTGTATTTAGTTTTCCTGGCAGGAATTGAGCCTGTAGATGCACTTGGTAGCTCAAGGCTGTATTCCACAGAGCCATGGCTAGTTTGTAGAGGGGGTAAAAATGGGTACCCCCCCTGCTTGTTTATGTACCACATATAAGTGGTGCTGCCCGTCCTTACCATTAACTGTCCTGGAAGAATGTGGTCCTTGAAGGCTGTCAGAGCATTCTGTACAGCTAACACTTCTTTTTGATTGACATGTAGGTGCATTTGACTTGGGCTCCATTTGCCGTGAATGCACTTCCCTGCCAGGTGAGACCCCCATGCATAGTGTGATGCGCCTGTTGTAAGGGTTTGGGCGGCAGGGGGTACAGTGAATGGTAGTCCCTTGTTTTGGTGGCAGGCCTCTGCCCACCAAAGGAACTCAAGCTGTAGGCAAGGTATGATAGGGATCATTGCTTCTAGATCCTGAGAATGTTGACACCATAGGCTTTTTAGATACCATTGTAGTTTCCTCATATGCAGTATTGCATATGGAATTAGTACAATGCAGGAGGCCAATAACCCCAAGGCCTGCTGGGAAGTTGTGCTCAAGCTTGCTCCCAGGAATATAATTTATTGACAGGGTACCAGATGTGATTTATTTTTGTTTATGGTGTAACCTAGACAAGTTAGCACCTTTTGTACAAATGCCAGATGATTCAAAAGTATGTCCTGGCTTTCTGCCTGAATTAGACAATCATCCAGATATGGGTATATTTGAATATTTCTTTGCCTGCAAAATACAATGACTGGAGCTAGTCACTTTGTGAATACCCTGGGCGCAGTAGATAAGCCAAAGGGCAGTGCAGAGAACTGACAGTGCATGTAGCCTGTTTTGAAGAGTAGGTATCTTCTGCAAGATTTGACTGGGATGTGCAGGTAGGCTTCTTTTAAATCCAGTGTTGCCAACCAGGCATATTTGCCTAGCATAGGAAGTAACTGGTGAAGACTTAGCATTTTGATTTTTGGAATCACCAAAAAGGTGTTTAATATAGCGCCAGGAGTTGTCTTTTCTGGGTACCAGGAAAAGTCTCGAGTAGAAACCTTATCCCTTTCCCCTTCTGGTACAGTTTGAGTAGCCTTTATGCTTGAGAGACAGAGAGAGAGAGAGAGAGAGAGTACTTGCTTTTGAGCCTCTGTCCACTGATTTGGGGGTAGATCTGGCCAAGCACTTGGGGTTGGTAATGTGTGGAAGTGAAATATGTGTCCTTGGGAAACTATATTTAAAACCCATTTGTCCTGGGTAATGAATTCCTAGTTTTTTTACCTGCAGAGCAATCTTTCCCCCTAAAGGAGCAGCCAGTTGCAGTGCTGGGAAATTTTAAGGTTAAGTCATTGAGGCAGTTTACCATAGGGTGGAGTCTTACTACTCCCTGATTTGGAAGTGGGAGCCCCCCACTGTTTAGTCCTGTGCATACCTGGGACTGAAGCCTGGGTGTTCTGCTGGTTCTGGGTTTGGACTAAGAAGGCCTGGAAGAGGCAGGAAAAGACCAATTCTTAGCGGGCCAATGCCTACTAAATCTTGGAGGTTGTACTTGTAGGAAATCTTTAACAGTTTACATAGATTTAGCTTTTTCCTCCATCAGTCTTCTGCTTTGTTGCCAAATAGGAGGCCCTGATTTAAGGGAGCATCCAGCAATTTAGCTTTGACATGATCTGGCAAAGATTGCTCCTTAAGCCTAGCATGTCTTCTAAGTACAGAGCCAGTGACAACATCCCTGCAAGATGCCTCTAGTGAATCAGAACCACATTGCAAAGTATGCTTTCCAACCTGCTCAGGAGAATGCATTAAATCCTGTAAATCCTTATTTTCAGCACAGTCAGGAATCATCATCATTTTCTGTTTAAGCAATCCAATGATATGCTGATGATACTTTAACATATGAAACTGGCAGTTTAAGGCCCCAATGGCCAAAGTTGCAGAAGTGTATACTTTCTTACCTTATCTATCCAGCGTCCTGCAGTCTCTATCAGAGGGAGTAGGATTTTTGGCAGTAGTAGCCTTAATGCCCTGGGATCCCTGTGAAATGGTCTCCGGATCCACAGTAGGATTTTTAAAAAGGAACTTGTGAGAGTCAGGAACCCTGTAATATCCATCAGGTTTTCTGGGAGCCGGAGGTAAAGAATCAGGGGCCAAGCTAGATTCAGAAAAGGTATCCTCAACAATGTCTAGTACAGGAGGGATAGCTAAAGGCCTGTGCTGGGGCAGGAGTAAGAAATCCCTAACACTCTTTTTAGAATCAGAGTAATCATGGCTTTCCCAGCGAAAGTGCTCCCTAACAGTATGCAGGGTTTCACCAAAAGAAAAATCCTCTGGGGGAGGGATGCAGAGGGAAAGAGTCCTCTGCATCAGAATCCTCATAGGTAGATAAGGGTAAACCCTGGTCCTCAGAGGAAACAGACATTTCAGAATCCTAGGTCTCTTAGAAGGGGAAGGTTGGCTTCCCCTAATTAAAGTAATAAGGTCTTCAGCCATTCTTATCTATTTTTTAGGCAAAGAGGCCTGACCACGTGGTCTGGGCATCGGTTTTCTAGGCATAGGTCAAGTTTTCGGCCTTGAAGAAGAAGATGGCGTTGGTTTAATATGCAAGTCAATAGGCCTGCATACAACCTCAGAAGCCGGTGCCTGCACAGCGGCTACGGACCCATCCAAGGTAGAGACATCTGCAGGTTCCACAGCTGAAGCATCTCGCGGCATACTGGACTCTGAATGGGTCTCAGTAGAGGCCTTCGAATCTGAAGTAGCGGGTATCAGGGGCTGCAAAAGCACCTCACTGAGTACCGGCAAACTGGCGACTGGCTTAGGAGAAGTGTCGTCGGCAGCTTTGGACCTAGGCGGCCTGTCTCTGTCTTTATCATTGTGTTTTTTCGGAATGTCAGTAGTCGGATGGCTTACCGAAGACGTATCTGGATAATTGAACAGAGTTCCAAAATATTTAGAAGCGTAAATATGCAGACGACGAATAGTTTGTTGCTTAAATAAGGCATAAAACTGACAGCAAGGTATGTCGTGATCAGGGTCTAGGCAAGGAATACAGTACGAATGAAAATCTTTGTGAGGTATTTGCTTTCCAGAAAGAATACAATAATTGACTTTTGCTGACATCGGATTAGAGCAAGAAAAAGTTTCCCCAACTGGGTACTTAGCTTTAGTTGAAGACTTCAGTTCTGAAACTCGAAAACGAAAATTTCAGGAGTTGGCCGACCGGCACTTGTGAACTGCTTCGGGCACCGCAGGGCAAGAAAGACTGATGTAATGGCATCAGCTGCATGCTTTATATTCCTGACTACCTGACGTCACGAAAGATGAGATGGCAACAGACGCAGGACCCAAGACTTTGATAATCAGGTCGACTGAAGGCGACTGCAAGCAGATAACCCAAATGTGTTGACTGCAACAGAGAAACACGAAGAACATTGGATAATTATACTTGTTCTAACTAATTTGCCCAAAGGTTTCTGGACTTCGTTAACTCCAATGCCTTGGACCAGATGGTTGACACACCCATAAGGGGCTCAAATATCCTGGACCTGGTGCTCACCAACATGGGGGACTGCTGCACCACCCCCAGTGTGTGGCCACCCCTGGTGAGATACGACCACAAATCATTCTCGCTAGAAGCAACTAAAACACAAGATCCCTCCCCCCTTAGCAATAACTAGACTAAAAAACTTCTCAAAGGCCAATCACAACTTCTTATATGATGGCATAAATAGCTTCATAGGCCCTCTCCCCACTGATGGAACAAACACCTATGCTGAGTTATACACCAATGGTTTAATACAAGCACCTGTACAATTGTACTGACTCTGCCATACCTTATACAAGCAATGCAAGATCTTCAAAGAAAAGCAAACTTGCCTGGTGGACAACTGCTACTAACAGGCTATACAAAAGGATAAAGAAATTGCCATCTAACAGTAGGAAGGAATTGTCTCAAAACTGGAAACACTCCCTCCTCAACTTAAACAAGCAAATAAGCCTCCTATTGAAGTCCTGCAAAGCTAATTACAAATCCAAGTTAGCTTCCCTAACTAAGGATAACCACAAGACATTCTTTAGTTACATCTGTAACCTCAAAGGTAAAGCCCAGGTTTGCACTGGGCTCGTAGATAATGGTACTACATACACAGAACCTGTGGATATAGAAAACCTGCTGGCTGACAGGTTCAGTGAAAACTTCACTCCCCTGTCCCCACCAGATATACCTGAAACTATCACTAACACCCGTCTCACACCTAGTATCTCTGAGAAGCAGGTCTTAAATACCCTGTCCAAGGCCAAAAACACAGCCTCTATGGATCAGACAACATCCCGGGCTGTGTTCTACATGAATTAAAACAGGAAATAGCATCATCATTGGGCACGCTTTTCAATCACAGCCTAAGCACTGACTTCGACCCAGCAGAATGGAAAATGGCTACTATCATCCCTTTTCACACAGGGTATGAATCCACTGACCTTGGGAACTATAGACACATTAGCCTGACCAGCCTCATCTGCAAGGTCATGGAATGAATCATCATGGACATCATTAACACAAACAAAGGAAATCTCCAAAAGCTCAACCCCACCCAGGCTTTGTCAAAGGGAGATCATACCTGTGAAAATTGGTAGACTGCTTCGAGACAGACACCAAAGCCATAGATAAGGGCAAATCTGTGCATACGGCCTACCTTGACTTAACCAAGGCCCTTTGACACAACACTCAGGCATCACTGATAAACTCACCCAGTTGGATATCAACCCATATGTTGTCAGGAGGGTTGCAAACTGGATCACCGATAGAACTCATACAGTCAAAATAGGGGACTCCTCCAGCAAACCCGTAACCAGTGGTGTTACACAGGGATCGGTTTTGGGACCCCTACTGTTCAGAATCTACTTCTCCAAAGTACAGGCTAAAACTAAGGAACTTTGGCTGACAGTTTGCTGATGACTGCAAATTGGGAGTGATCACTGAAACCCCTAGCGAAGTCAACATCCTGCAAGAAGGTGTTACGCAGACTAATGACTGGTGCCTAAGTTATGGTCTTACACTTGATGCAAAAAAATGTATAATTATCCCCTTCCGCAAGGGTGATGTTCCTGCAAAAGTACAGCCGTGTACACTTATCATAAATGTAGAAGTTAGAGTGTTATTCACTGTTGCAGTCATCACACTTGGGTTGACCTGACAGGAAAGAGAGAGAGAGAGGGATGAGGGGAGGGCCAGGACTGCAACAGTGAATACACTCAAACATCTATATTTATGTAAGTGGACAAAACTGTACTATGTTCTTTGTGTTTCACTGTTGCAGTCATCACACTTGTTTTGATTGCCAAAGCTGAAGAAAAGGGTGGAGGCAGTCAAGAAGACTGGGGACTGGCGAGGATGCCCTGCAAGACTGCGGTGGCAAAGCCTGCCCTGGATTTGGAGAAGACAGACATGTGGTAATGCTTGGTGAAGTTATGAGCAGAAGTCCATGTTGCAGCCTCCAGGATGTCCCTGGTGGGGACCCCTCTGAGAAGAGCTGCAGAAGTGGAGGTTGCTCTGGTGGAATGTGTCCTGACCCCCTTTGGGAGCAGTTTCCTGTGCTCTTTGCATTTTAAATGGATGCAGAGTGCCATCTATTTGGAGACCGTTTGTTTGGATATGACCTAGCCTTCTGCCCGTGCTGCGAAGCTACCTAGGAATTGGACAGTTTTTTCTAAAAGATTTAGTCCTATCCAGATAGAATCTGAGCTGTCTGTGCACATCTAGAGAGTGCAGAATCCCTTCCCTCCTTGTTTTGTTGGTTTGGGAAAAAGGTGAGCAAATGAACAGATTGGTTGAGAGCCACACTGGACACCACTTTACGCAGAAAGGATGGGTTAGTCCTGAGGGAGACCCTGTCAGCATGGAAAATGATGAAGGGCTCTACAGCCATGAGTGCTTGTAGCTCTGAAACTCTTCTAGTTAAAGTGATGGCCAGAAGCAAGGCTGTTTCCAAGAGAGGAATTTTAACTCTGCTGATGCTGCAGGTTCAAGGGGGGGGGGGAGTAAGGTGAGCTTTTCCAACACAAAGTTAAGGTTCCAAGCTGGGGTAGGAACTCTTCTGGGTGGCCTTAAGTTGTTAGCCCCTCTTAGGAACTGTTTGATGAGAGGTGGCTCTGTGCTGTAATGAGCAGAGATGCCACAGGCATGAATTTTAATAGAAGAGAAGGATACACCCCTGTGTAGTAGGTCTTCTAGGTAATCCAGGATGAGGGGGAAGGAGGGCTGTGCTATTTCAGCTCCCTTTGCCTGGATCCAGGTGCAAAACCTTTTCCACTTGTCAGCATAGGATTTTCTAGTGCTGGGCCATCTGGCCTCATTTATAACATCTAGGGCTTGTTTGCTTAGGCTGGCAACTTGAGGAGAGGTCAGGGAATAAGCTAGGCTGCCAGGCTGAGGGTCTGCAATTGGGGATGCATGAATTCTCCATTCTTCTGGGTCAGGAGTGTTGGGATCTGAGGTAGGTGCCATGGTGGCAAGGGTGACAGGCTGCGCAGCAGTGGGTATCAGTGCTGGCATGGCTAGTCTGGGGCAATCAGGATTGCCCTTGGTGTTTCCTCCCTTATTTTGAGCAGTATCCTTGAAATGAGTGGTAGAGGGGGAAATGCATAGACAGAGAGGTTTACCCATTGGAAGGATACAGCATCCACATTCCAGGACTTGTTGTGAGGTTCCCTGGTGCAGAATTTGCTGAGCTGATTGGAGTGGGAGGCAAAGAGGTCCACCTTCGGGGTGCCCCGTTTCTGGGTTACAAGGATGAAGGCTCTGTGGTCTAGCTGCCACTCCTGTGGGTCTAGCAGGTTTCTGCTTAAGTTGTCTGCCAGAGAGTTTAGGAAGCCTGGCAAGAATTGTGCTAGCAGGTGTATTTGCATGGCTGAGGCCGTGGGCCAAAGGGTCATGGCGAGCCTGCAGAGAGCACAAGAGTAAGTCTCTCCCTGCTTGTTGATATAACACATCACTGTGGTGTTGTCTGTTTTGATCAGTAGTGGCCCTGGGGAAGTAGGGGGTCTGAAAGCTGTCAGGGCGTGCTGAACAGCTAGCATCTCTTTTTGGTTGATGTGCAGATGTATTTGATTTGGGCTCCAATGGCCCTGAATGCACCTGCTGTCCGAGTGTGCACCCCAGGCATAGTCTGACACGTCTGTGGTGAGATTCTGGGCAGCGTCGGGTTGTGAAAAGGGAAGTCCCTTGGTGTGGTTGCATGCTGCTGCCCACCAAAGAAAATCTTTCCTTAGACAGGGTATCATTGGTATGACAGTTTCCAGGTCTTCAGAGTGTTGACACCAAAGGCTTTTTAGGTACCATTCTAGTTTCCTCATATGCAGTCTGGCATATGAAATGGGTAGAATGCAGGAGGCCATGAACCCTAGAGCTTGCAGGATTTTCCTTGCAGATAACTGGGTTCTGGTGGCTAGTTGAGAGAAGTAGCCTGTCAGGTAGGCTTGTTTTTCTGGAATAAGGAATGCCATCTGGGATGCCGTGTCCAGACTTGCTCCCAGGAATACAATTTTTTTGTGTGGGGACTAGTTTTGATTTATTTTTGTTGATAGTATACCCCAGGGAGGTCAGTAGGTCCTTTACAAAGGTCAGGTGCTGTAACAACTTTTCCTGACTGTCTGCCTGAATCAGGCAATCTCTAAGTAGGGGTAAATCTGTGCAGATGTATTTGATTTGGGATCCAATGGCCCTGAATGCACCTGTTGTCCAGGTGTGTACCCCAGGCATAGTCTGACGCATCTGTGGTGAGATTCTGGGCAGTTATGTACTCACCATAACGTTCAATGTATGTAGTCCATCTCGCCTTAAATTCTTACCCCTGGGTTCGGAGCCGAACCTTGGCTCCGACTTGGCCATACTCTAGCTCAAAGTCTTCAATCGGCTCGTGGCTAAGAGGTATCCCATCATGCAACAGGCCCATTCAGCAGATCGTGTTTGCTGCAAGCGCGCGCGCACACACACACGCACACACACACTGAGAAGAACAACTCCAACCAAAAGGACTACTGACACCTAGAGACTATACCTCCATGTCCTCAAGGAGGGGGTAGTATGGGGGGGTTATAGTAAGAATGTAAGGCGAGATGGACTACATACATCGAATGTTATGGTGAGTACATAACTTCTTGATGTTATGTAGTCCAATCTCGCCTTCATTCTTACCCCTGGGACAGCATCCCTAGCACCTTGACCTTGGGTGGCTCAGTGAAAAATACTCTTGAGCACTGCAGAACCAAAGGAAGATCTGTCACGATAGACCAGATCTAATTTGTAGTGACTAATAAAAGTATGAGAAGCCCATGTTGCTGCAGCACAAATATCATCCATAGACATCCTAGCCTGAAATGCAGTAGATGTAGCCACAGATCGTGTAGAATGAGCCTTCACTTTAAAGGGTAATTCTTTGCCATTGGAACCATAAATAAATGAGATGCAATTGGAAATCCAGCGAGACAAGGTTACTTTAGAAACAGGAACCCCAAGTCTAGTGTCTGAAAACGAGACACAGTTGATCTGATTTCCTGAAATCTTTAGTCCTATGTAAACAGAAATGCAATTATCTATGAACATCTAGCTGATGAAGCTTAAATTCTGCCTTGTTAGAAAATTCAGGAAAAAAAACAGGCAACTCAATGGATTGGTTGATATTGACAACAGAAGCAACCTTTGGAATAAAGGAAGGATTGGTTCTTATGGAGACCCTGTCTTTGTGAAATACCAAATAAGGTGGCTTAATCAATAAAGCTTGAAGCTCAGAGACCCGCCTAGCTGAAGTTATGGCTACCAGAAATACTGTCTTCCATGACAAGAATTTTAGGTCACACATAGATGCAGGCTCAAAGGGAGCTGAGGTGAGCTTCTGTAATAAAAAATTGAGGTCCCACGGCATTACTGGATCAAAGAATGGAGGTCGGAGTAACATTGTCCCTTTCAGAAAGGCCCTACAAAGCCTATGAGCCATAAGGTTGGGTTCATTAGCAACATGAAAGGTAGAAATCACTGCCAATTGCACTTTAATGGTTGCTGCAGCTGATCCCTGACTGAACAGCTGAGAAAGAAATTTTAATATTGCCGAAACAGGAGCTGTATAAGGATCAATATGTCTTTCACGGGCCCAAATGGAGAAACTCTTCCACTTACTGGAATAAATCTTCCTGGTAGAAGGCTTTTGGGAAGAAGACAGAACGTGGACCACTTCCGAGGAAAAATCATGAAGCCTGACTAGGGACGGAAATAGAGTACCCAAGCTGTCAAGTTGAGGGTAGGAATGGAGGGATGGAACTGTCCTGACATATGAGTCAGTAAATCTGGATATGGGTCCAGAATCCAGGGATCATCCATTAGATAGGGTTGAAGAAGGGAAACCAAATCAGTTGAGGCCAGTGTGGGGCAATCAGGATCATCTTGCTTCCCAAAGACTGTGCTTTCCGAATGACCTTTGATATCAGAGGAAATGGTGGAAAGGCATAGAGAAGACCAGAGGGCCAATCGTGAACCAGGGAATCCCTGGGTGTCTCCCACTCCAGGGGGATAAGGGTGAAGCAGCTGCTGCATTTGGCATTGACGGGACTGGCAAATAGATCGCAGCAAGGCTGACCCCATCTGCGGAATATCTTCTCTGCAACATATTTGTTCAGGGACCACTAGTGAGGCATTAGGATAGCTCTGCTCAGCCTGTCGGCAATCACGTTGGACTTCCCAAGTATATGCGTTGAAACTAGAAAGCATTGGGAAGACACCGCCCACTGCCAAACTCGAAGTGCCTCTCTGCAAAGGGGGTATGAATTGGTTCCTCCCTGCTTGTTCAGATACCATACCACTGACATGTTGTCTGAGTGGTTTGCAATTGTCCCTAGAAGGAGAAAGCTCTGAAGGGCTTGCAACGTTAATAGCACTGCTCTCATCTCCAAGACATTGATATGCAAATGGGTCTCATCATCCTGCCACGTGCCTTGGACTGTCCTGCCGAGATAACGCGCCCCCCACCCGATCTGGGAGGCATCCGTGGTCAGCGTGGCAACTGGTGAAGATGGGACAAAAGCCTCGCCCACTTTGAGATTGCTGGCCTGAAGCCACCAGCGTAGATCCTGCCTGCACGTGTCCGTAATCAGAACAGAATGGGAGAGTGGAAGATGTACTGACCATTGGGTGAAAAGCAGCCACTGAAGAACCCTCATGTGTAGTCTGGCAAGGGGAACTAGCATGATCGTGGCAGCCATGGTCCCTAATAACTTGAGGAAAACTTTTGCCTTGAGCTTCCCCAATGGTAGTAAGGCGTAGACCTGCTGTTGTAGAGAGAAGGCCCTCATGAGCACCGTATCTAGTTTGGCACCAATAAAAGTGACACGCTGCGAGGGCAACAAGGCAGATTTTTCCCAATTCAGAGTAATTCCTAACCTTTCGCACAGTGTAATGGTGGCGTCCCTGGTCTGTAACAGTAGATGTCTGGTGGTGGCAGAAAGGAGCCAGTCGTACAGGTATGGAAACGCTTGGAATCCCTGACGTCTCAAGTGAGCCGTTACCACTGCCATACATTTGGTGAACACCCTGGGGGGCTGTGGTGAGACCAAAGGGCAGGGCACGAAACTGAAAATGACTGGCTCCCAGCCAGAAGCGTAGATGACTTCTCGATGCCCTGTCCATCTTGATATCGCAGTAAGCATCTTTGATGTCGATGGAGCACATCCACACATCTTTTCCTAACAGAGGGAGTATTGACTGTAAGGTGACCATGCGGAACTTGGACTTTTGTACATGCAGGTTCAATCGGCTGAGATCCAAGATGGGTCTCAGGTCCCCTGTTCTTTTCTGCACCAAAAAGAATCTGGAGCAAGTCCCTAATCCTACCTGGTCTGCAGGGACAGGCTGGATGGCTCTCTTTAAAGCAACTTTATTTCTAAAGTTGCAGAATCCCTGTGACTTGGGTGGAACGTCTGGAATTCTCTTGGTTGACAGGGGAGGAGAAGAGAAGGGAATATAATAACCTCTGGAAATTATCTTTCATACCCACTCGTCTTGGGTGACGTCTTGCCAGGCTTCTGGGAATAAAGAAATGCAACCCCCGACCGGCTCCAGAGACGCACAGTTGGGCCACCTTTCAGGAACACTGGATGGGAGAACCGTGAAAGGAATCACAGTCCCCCTGGTTACGCAGGCCTCCTCTGCCTCTAGGGCGGTGTCTACCTGAATTTCCACCCCCTCCCCTGCCTCTGGAGGGGGAATCACTTTGTGCATCCTGAAAAAAACCTCTGCGTCTTCCTGAATCACATTTTCCCACCCTTCTGGCCCTTGGGGTAAGGTCTAGAAGGCATGGAAAAACGGACTCCCACGGCAGACAGGGTTTTTCCTTCCTGCTCGCACCTAGTGAGTGTGTCCTTCACCTTGGTTCCGAATAACGATGAACCATCAAATGGGGAGTTGGTGAACGTAGACTTGAAGGCCTCTGTGAAATTACAGAGGCGCATCCAGGAGTGTCTCCTAAGAGCGACTCCAGAACCCGCCTGCCCTGCTCACTCAGTCGGCTGCGTATGAGATCAGCCTCATGGAGGAGTTGGTAAGAGAATTTAGGATAGACATCTGTGCACTGACCTTCTGTGCCACGGCATCAGAAACGTTACCCTGTAGAGAATCTGCTAGCTTTTTTAGGAGATCTCTCTGGAGCTTTGTAAAATGCGTCAAGCAGTTCAGCAACTGCAGAGTAAAGGCCACTGAGGTAAACACACGCTTCCCATACCTGTCCATGGCCCGGGACTCTTGTTAGGCGGATGGATGGTAGACGAAGTTTAAGCAAGTTCCTTCTTGGTGGCTGCTGCCACAACCATGGCATCTATTGGAACGCCTTTTGTCAGATATTCCTTGTCTGTGGGAGCAGACAAAAACTTATTGGGTCTCCTAGACAGTGTCAGGAGTTTCCCACACCTTTCGACAGATGAGATCTAGTAGCTCATCGAAAGGGGGAGACACCCAAGAGGCGGAAGGTTGAGATCCAAAAGCCTTCAGGAACACCGACTCCTCATCAGAAGGGGATTTGGAGGGCCAGCGGCCTCTCTGCTTCAAGATCTCAAGGGTATCTGAAAAAGAGATATCTTCAGAAGACGACTTGGGGGACCACTCTAACTCCTCGAGGTCGGTGTCCAACGTGAGAGACTCATCCGGGAAGTCGACATGTTTCTTCTTACAACAAACTCTTTCTGACGGGCTCCTCAGGCAAAAATTCTGTGGAGACGTCAGAAAGTTGGGGAGCACTCATGGAGATATCCTTACGCCTTGGGTCTCCGCTGTCTATGGACAGAGGGTAATCTGAAACTGACACCGGTGCCGGAGGGGACAGAGTGTTGGTGCCGTAGGATGCAGTTGACGACCTGGCCAGCACGCTCCTCATAACCTCGAAGGCTTATCCACCCGACTCCAAAGGCCGACTAACAGTAGAGGATATGGAAGTAGCCCTCAGCGCCAAGGAGATGAGGTCCGAAGCAGATGTCGGGTCCAAGCTCACCTGAGCCAAAGCACAGAGAGGAAGGCTCGGAACCGATGATCGATCCGAGCCCTCCCCCTCGGGTCCGACCGGGGAACTGTGGACTCTCGACCCTGTGGACAGAACCGACGGGGTCAGAGCGGAAACTGGAACCGATAGGCCAGGCGAAGCTACTGGAACTGACCTAATGGCACCCGACGGAACAGACAACTCTGGCTCCGAGAGCCGAGAAAGGCTCGGAGGAAGAACAACAAACGATGAAGGGGCCATGGTCTCTGGAGCAGACTGGGTTGGAGCTGAAATCTATTTGGCCAGCACCGATGACTGAAGCAGTTTCTTCACCACTCTATCAATCTCATCGGAAAGGGACCTCGAGGACCTGGAGGATACAGTTGGAGATCTGAATCTCCCTACAGAGGGAGAATGACGTGAAGGAAAACCCGGTCAAACAACTGGAGACCAGCTCCGAACCAAAATATCCGTGACCGGCTCCGAAAGGCTAGGAGCAGATACAGACTTAGTCAGTACACTACCTTCTGTCGGCACCAAATCCAATGGAGCCGAAGAAGCAGAAGCTCTTCTAGCAACTTTCTCTGTTGGCTCTGAAGAATCAGACGGTGCCGGAGAGCGCTCCTTAGCAGTTTTTTGTCCTTTTTAGCTGGGGAGGATATGGCACTGGAAGACTTAGCCAAGTCTTTCTCAAAGGAGTTTTTAAGCAGTCCTTTCAGAATGAGCTTGCTCTTCCTCTCCTGTAGCACGCAGAATGACGAAACAAGCAGGACTCTTGGAGGTGAATAGCCCCCAAGCCGTACACGGAGTGCCCATTAGTAAAAGACATTTTATTGTTGCATTCAATACACTTTTTAAAGCCCGCAGGCCTGCGTTCCTTAGAGTCCTTAGACATGCTGTATAAGGACTACACACACAGGGACAAGCTGCAAAACCACACGTACACACAAAAGACCTAACTAAACCCCGCGTGGGAAACTAGAGCCTCTAACTAAAAATGGCCTAGTGACTGACAGGAACAAAAACTACAGGGAGGACTAGGTCCTCTAATTTAAACAGGCCTAGCCCGGGAGAAACAAAGGCAGGATAACACCATTACCAGACAACAAAACACTAAATAAGCTACAAGTAACAGGAAGCACAACACAAAGAGACCACATGGAAAACAATGGGGAGAACTAGGTCCTCTAACTGAAACGGGCCAAGCCCGTGGGAAGAAAGGGAGTGAACGGGATACCAAACAACGGCCAACGAAACAGGCCCCACAACCACAAGAGAGAGACACACACAGTAGCTATGAAAATGGCTTTTTATGATCAACAACTTCTTCTTTTGGCTGCTCCCGTTAGGGGCCACAGCAGATCAACTGTTTCCATTTCTTCCTGTCCTCTGCATCTTGCATATCCAAAACTTTAGAAAAACCTATACTTAGCCACGGCCAAAAGTGAGACCACGTCTGAGCGTAACGAGTGGCAAATGAGATCTGGGGACTGGGCCTGTTGCATGATGGAATAACTCTTAGCTACAAGCTAATTGAAGACTTTGAGCTACAGTATGGCTGAGTCGTAGTTGAGGTTCGTCTCCGAACCCAAGGGTAAGAATGAAGGCGAGATTGGACTACATAACATTTGAATATTTCTTTGCCTGCAAAAAGCAATGGGTGGAGCCAAGCATTTTGTGAAAACTCTGGGAGCAGTGGATAAGGCAAAGGGAAGCACAATATACTGAAAGTGCACAGATCCTGTCCTGAAGCGTAGATATTTCCTGCAAAATTCCCTGACTGGGATGTGCAGGTAGGCCTCTTTTAGGTCTAGGTTGGCTAACCAAGCATCCTTGGAAAGCATAGGAAGAAGCTGCTGGAGAGTGAGCATTTTGAATTTTGGTATCACCAGAAAGATGTTTAGAATGGCTAGATCGTGGATTGGGGCCAGGTACCCTCTTTTCTGGGTACCAGGAAGAGTCTGGAACAGAAACCTTGGCCTATTTGGTCTGCAGGAACATGCTGTATTGCCCTCATGGAGAGCAGGGAAAGGACTTGCTTTCTGGCTTCTGCCCGCAGGTTTGGAGGAAGATATGGTAACCCTATTGGGGTTGGCAGAGTGTGGAAAAAGTTTCGATCCCTGGGACACTATGCTGAGGACCCATCGGTCACTGGTAATAGAGGCCCAGTTGTCTGCATGGTAAAAGAGTTTTCCTCCTAGGGGCACAAAAGATAGGCAGAGGTAAGGGGTGGAGGTGTAAAGTCATTGTGAGTTCTTACCATAAGAGGGTGGCTTAGCACTCCCTGTTTTTGAAGAGGAGGAACTCCATTGCTTACATCTCTGCACTCCCTGGGACTGCTGTTGGGGGGGGCCTGCTTCCCCTGGGTCTGAGCTGAGCTGGCATGGAGGAGGCCAGAAAGGACCAGTGCTTGGAGGGGCAATGCCTACTGAACCTTGGAAGCTGGACCTGTAAAGTCTTTAACTGTCTGCATAGATTTTGCTTTTTCTTCCATCTTTGTTAAGACCTCTTCTGCCTTGGTGCCAAACAAATTGTCACTGTTCAATGGTGGGTCCAATAAATTTTGATTTGACATGGTCGGGCAAGGTCTGCTCCTTAAAAGAACAAACTGGTAAAATAACAAAAAAGCAAGCAGGCTGTGAGTACTCCAAACCACACTATTTATTGTGAGCGCTTTTGTCAGAGACAATGCTCCAACTTCATCAGATAAAAGAAAAGACAACAATTAACCACTTTATATACTTACAAGTGGATGCAATTAAACCAATCACAAATTAACCATCAGCAAATTACATTAACTAATTCATGTAAGGTTATAAAAAAGTACAGTTGTGTACACTTAACATAAATGTGATGTTCGAGTGTATTCACTGTTGCTGTCATCACATTTGGGTTATCTGCTTACAGTAGCCCTCAGTCTGCCTGATTATCAAAGTCTTGGGTCCTGCGTCGATTGCTGTCTCATCTTCTATGACGTCAGGTAGTCAGGGGTATAAAGCATGTAGCCGACGCCATTACATCAGTTTTTCTTGCCCCAGATGTCAGGTGCCCCCCTAAAGGGAAGCAATTAAATACATATACATACATATATATATATATATATATATATATATATATATATATATATATATATATATATACACAAGGTTATACCTCCAACAAAAAAGCAAATACACCAAAAAGCTTTTAAGCATAGTAAAGTACAGTAGAGGTATAGCCAAAAAAAGTCAGGGGGCTGGAGAGAGGGAAACCAGGACTGCAACAGTGAATACACTTGAACATCTACATTTATGGTAAATGTACACAACTGCACTATGTTCTTCGTGTTTCACTGTTGCAGTCATCACATTTGGGTAGATTCCAAAAGCTAAGGTTGGGAGGAGGAATTTAGATAGCATTAGGACCAGCTATAAGACCCTGCAAGATGGCAGTGGCAAAGCCAGCTCTGGATTTAGAGAAAATTGGCAGATGGTAATGCTTGATGAAAGTATGTACGGAACTGCAGGTAGCAGCTTCTAGGATGTCTCTGGTAGGGTCACCTCTAAGAAAGGCTGTAGAGGTAGATGCAGCCCTGGTTGAATGGGGTGTAATCCCCTGTGGGATAGGTTTTCCATGGTGCTTATAGCAGAAATGAATGCAATGGCCTATCCATTTAGAAATGGTATGCTTTGAAATAGCCTTCCCCTCTGCCCCTGCAGCAAATGCCACCAGCAGTTGTTCAGATTTCCTTTGAGGTTTAGTCCTGTCCAAGTAAAATCTAAGTTGTCTGTGCACATCTAAGGAGTGCAGTATCCATTCCCCTTTGTTCTGTGGATTAGAAAAGAAAGTTGGCAAATGAATGGATTAAGAGCCACACTGGATACCACCTTGGGCATGAAGGAGGGATTGGTCCTGAGGGACACCCTGTCCACATGAAAGATGATGAAAGGCTCCACTGCCATAAGGGCCTTTAATTCAGATACCCTTCTTGCTGAAGTGACTGCTAAAAGGAAAGCTGTTTTCCAAGAAAGGAATTTCAACTCTGCACTTGCAGCTGGCTCAAAAGGAGGAAGAGTGAGTTTTTCCAATGCAAAGTTAAGGTTCCAGGCTGGAGTTGGGGCTCTCCTGGATGGTCTTAACATTTTGGCCCCTCTGAGAAACTGTTTGAGCAGTGGGTGAGAAAAGAGGGGTGGTTCTGTGCTGTAATACACTGAAAAGGCTGATACGTGAATTTTGGAGGAAAAAGAAAGGCCCTTGTGAAGCATCTCAGTTAAGTGTTGAAGAATCCAAGGTAAACTATGCGCTGCTGTGGCCATCTCTTGAGTTTGCTTCCAAGCACAGAATCTTTTCCATTTTTCAGCATAAAAATTTCTAGTACTAGGCCTCCTTGCCTCCAAAATGACAACCAACACTTGTTTACTGAGGGATGGTAACGGAGAAATTAGGTAATTAGCCAGGCTGCCAGGTTCAGGGTTTGAAGCTGGGGGTGCAGAATCTGGCTCTCCTGCTGAGACAGCAGGGTAGGGGTCTGAGGCAGGTGCCATGGGGCTAGCTGTGACACACTGCTCAAGAGGGGGTACCAGTGTTGGCGTGGCCAGTCTGGTGAAATCAGTATCATCCTTGGTTTGTCCTGTTTGATCTTTAGTAGTACTTTGGAGAGGAGAGACAGAGGAGGAAAGGCAAAACTGATAGATTTTTCCAAGCTGAAGGACAGAGCATCAACTTTCCAAGCTTGCTTGTGGGGAGTCTATGAGCAGAATTTGCCCAATTTGTAGTTCTGGGGGGAGGCAAATAGGTATTTATCTGGGCTCCCCCATTTGTTTGTCAACATGTTGAAAGTCTTTGATTCCAGTTTCCACTCATGTGGGTCCATGAGATTTCTGCTTAGTTTGTCTGCCAGTGTATTTAGTTTTCCTGGCAGGAATTGAGCCTGTAGATGCCCTTGGTAGCTCAAGGTTGTGTTCCACAGAGCCATGGCTAGTCTGCAGAAGGAGTGAGAATGGGTACCCCCCTGCTTGTTTATGTACCACATAACAGTGGAGTTGTCTCTTTACCAGTAATTGTCCTGGAAGAATGTGGTCCTTGAAGGCTGTTAGAGCATTCTGTACAGCTAACATTTCTTTTTGATTGATATGCAGGTGCATTTGACTTGGGTTCCATTTGCCCTGAATGCACTTCCCTGCCAGGTGAGCCCCCCATACATAGTCTGATGTGTCTGTTGTTAGGGTTTGGGCAGCAGGGGGTAGAGTGAATGGTAGTCCCTTGTTTTGGTGGCAGGCCTCTGCCCACCAAAGGAATTCCAACCGTAGGCAAGGTATGTTAGGTATCACTGCTTCTTGATCCTGAAAATGTTGACACCATAGGCTTTTTAGATACCATGGTGTTTCCTCATATGCAGTCTTGCATATGGAATTAGCAGAATGCACTAGGCCATGAAACACAAGGCTTGCAGTATTTGCCTTGCAGATAGCATGGGTTTTGTGGCCACTAGTTTGAAGTAAGGTGTCAAATTAATTTGTTTCTCTGGTGTGAGGAAAGCCATCTGGGAAGTTGTGTTCAAGCTTGCTCCCAGGAATATAATTTGTTGACAGGGTACCAGATGTGATATCTTTTCGTTTATGGTGTACCCAACACAAGTTAGCACCTTTTGTACAAATGCCAGATGATTCAAAAGTATGTCCTGGCTTCCTGCCTGAATTAGACAATCATCCAGGTATGGGTATATTCAAATATTTCTTTGCCTGCAAAACGCAATGACTGGAGCTAGGCACTTTGTGAATACCCTGGGTGGCGCAGTAGATAAGCCAAAGGGCAGTGCAAAGAACTGAAAGTGCATGTAGCCTGTTTTGAAGTGTAGGTATCTTCTGCAAGATTCCCTGATTGGGATGTCCAGGTAGGCTTCCTTTAAATCCAGTGCTGCCAACCAGGCATCTTTGCCTAGCATTGGAAGCAACTGGTGAAGAGTTAGCATCTTGAACTTTGGAATCACCAAAAAGGTGTTTAAGATAGAAAGGTCCAGGATAGGACGCCATGAGTTGTCTTTTCTGGGTACCAGGAAAAGTCTTGAGTAGAAACCTTGTCCCTTTTCCTCTTCTGGTACAGTTTGAATAGCCTTTATGCTTAAGACAGAGTACTTGCTTTTGAGCCTCTGCCCACTGATTTGGGGGTAGATCTAGTCAACCGTTTGGGGTTGGTATCGTGTGGAAGTGAAATCTGTATCCTTGGGGAAACTATATTTAAAACCCATTTGTCCTGTGTAATGAGTTCCCAGTTTTTTGCCTGCAGAGCAATCTTTCCCCCTAAAGGAGCAGTCTGCTGAGAAGTGCTGGGAAGTTTTAAAATTAAGTCATTGAGACAGTTTACCAAGTGGGGGGGGGGTCTTACTACTCCCTGATTTAGAAGTGGGAGCCCCCCACTGCTTAGTCCTGTGCGTACCCTGGGAATGAAGCCTGGGTGTTCTGCTGGTTCTGGATTTGGACTGAGAAGGCCTGGAAGAGGCAGAAAAGGACCAATTCTTAGAGGGCCAATGCCTACTAAATCTTGGAGGCTGTACTTGTAGGAAATCTTTAACAGTTTGCATATATTTAGCTTTTTCCTCCATCTTTTTAAGAACTTCTTCGGCTTTGTTGCCAAACAATCGGTCCTGATTTAAGGGGGCATCCAGCAATTTAGCTTTAACATGATCTGGCAAAGATTGCTCCTTAAGCCAAGCATTCCTTCCAAGTACATACCCAATGACAGCAGCCCTGCAAGATGCCTCGAGTGAATCAAAACCACATTGTAAAGTATGTTTTCCAATCTGTTCAGCAGAATGCGTTAAATCCTGTAAATCCTTATTTTCAGCACAATCAGGAATCAACATCATTTTCTGTTTAAGCAATCCAATAATATGTTGCTGATACTTTAACATATGAAACTGGCAATTTAAGGCCCTAATGGCCAAGTTTGCAGAAGTGCATACCTTCTTACCCCATCTATCCAGCGCCCTGGAGTCTCTCTATCAGAAGGGGTAGGATTTTTGGCAGTAGTAGCCTTAATGCCCTTGGGTCCCTGTGAAATGGTCTCAGGATCTGCAGTAGGATTTTTAAAAAGGAAAAAAGGAACTTGTGAGAGTCGGGAACCCTGTAATATCCATCAGGTTTTCTGGGAGCAGGAGGTAAAGAGTCAGGGGCCAAACTAGATTCCGAAAAGGCATCATCAACAATGTCTAGTACAGGAGGGATAGCTAAAAGCCTGTGTTGGGGCAGGAATAAGAAATCCCTAAGCCTCTTTTTAGAATCAGAGTAACCCTGACTTTCCCACCAAAAATGCTCCCTGAGAGTATGCAAGGTTTTACCAAAAGAGAAATCCTCTGGGGGGAAGCAGAGGGAATAGAGTCCTCTGCATCAGAATCCTCATAAGTAGATAAGGGTAAATCTGGTCAGAGGAAACAGAAATTTCAGAATCCTGGTCAGAAGAATCACAAACAAATTCAGTCCTAGGTCTCTTAGAGGGGGAAAGGTTGGCTTCCCCTGATTAAAGTAATAAGGTCTTCAGCCATTCTTATTTGTTTTTTAGGCATAGAGGCCTGACCATGCGGTCTGGGCGTCGGTTTTCTAGGCATGGTTCATGTTTTAGGCCTCGAAGAAGAAGATGGCATTGGTTTAATATGCAAGTCAGTAGGCCTGAATACACGCTCAATAGCCGGTGCCTGCACAGCAGCTCTGGACCCATCCAAGGTAGAGACTTCTGCAGGTTCCACAGTTGAAGCATCTCATGGCATACTGGACTCTGAATGTGTCTCAGTAGAGGCTGCGAATCTGAAGTAGCAAGTATCATGGGCTGCAAAAGCGCCTCACTGAGTACTGGCGAACTGGCGACTGGCTTAGGAGAAGCGTCGTCGGCAGCTTTGGACCTAGGCGGTCTGTCTCTATCTTTATGTTTTTTCGGAGTGTCATTAGTCGGATGGCTTACCGAAAACATATCTGGATAACTGAACTGAGTACCAAAATATCTAGAAGTGTAAATATATAGACGATGAATAGTTCGTTGCTTAAATAAGGCACAAAACCGACAGCAAGGTATGTCATGGTCAGGGCCTAGGCAAGGAATACAGTACGAATGAAAATATTTATGAGGTATTTGCTTTCCACAAGAAATACAATTATTGACTTTTACTGACATCGGATTACAGCAAGAAAAAGTTTCCCTAACGGGGTTCTTAGCTTTAGTTGAAGACTTTGGTTCTGAAACTCAAAAACGAAAATTTCAGGAGTCAGCCGACCGGCACTTGCAAACTGCTTCTGCTTCTGGCATCACACGGCAAGAAAGACTGATGTAATGGCGTTGGCTGCATGCTTTATACCTCTGACTACCTGACGTCATGGAAGATGAGACAGCAACCGACGCAGGACCCAAGACTTTGATAATCAGGCTGACTGAGGGCTACTGCAAGCAGATAACCCAAATGTGATGACTGCAACAGTGAAACACGAAGATCATCATCTAATTCCATTATGGCAACAGTAAACAATTCAACTAATAAAAGATATCTTCTCTATTTAAACCATATACAAAACGTATCAGAAACCTATGCATAAATACATGCATATAATAAAAATATATACGTTAAAGATTAAAAATTAACAAGGTGTAATACCCTTTCAGCTAAAATACTAGGGGAGCTAAACACACAGATGATACAAGTGTGAGTAATTATAAAGTAAAAATTAAAACTTGAATGATTTTTACTTAATTATTCCTACATTTAAAAATGCAACTTATGTACATGAATATAAATATATATATATAACACTTACTGTAGAAAAGCATACAAAATAAACTTAAACACTTAGTTAGAAAAACTGAAGTGCTGGTGCATAAGCTATAAGCACTACCTAGCAAGTGCTTTAAGCTTTAAAAGGCATTTGATTGATACATATTCATTAAGGCCAGGAGGTATGTGGGCCAATGTGCGAACTTGCCACATAAGCTCACATTCTTCAAGTTTAAGTTCCCATGGACCTCCTCGTATATTATGTTCTATCTGTTGTATTAATGCAAACACAAACTTGTGAGTGGGGTAATCTAAAATGTGTTTTGCCAACGCATTTGTAGTAATCTGTTTGTGTATGCAGTAATGATGTTCGTATATCCTTTGTTTTATTTTTCTTTCGGTTTTGCCAATGTAGTATGATGCTCACCCCTCGCATAAGGCTACACAGACTACCCCTTTGGTGTCACAGTTAAATTTGCCTTCTATATTGTATGTTCTATCCCTAATACAAAGTTCATTGCCAATCTTAATAAATTTACACTGTGGGCAACTACCACATTTCATATTGGGTCCCCTCCTATACGTGAAATGTGGGTCTGCGTCCAATATTTTATTAAGCGCATTGTCTTCCAAAATTATGGTCCAATTCTTTAGAAGAATGTCCCTAATGTTTTTGGAATCTGTAGAATAGGTAACAACAAACCTTGTGCCTGTATCAAGTGTTGGGTTCGCCCTCTTTTGAATTGGCTGTTCAAAAGATGTACTCTGTATTGCTTCATAGCCTTTATATACAATAGGTCTAAAATATCCTGATAGCATTTTAGTATTTACCTCATGGAAGATGTGTTCAAGAAAACTTAGTGGGTACCCTCTCTTGAAGAGCATAGATTTTAACAAATCGCATTCTATCATGTAATCATTGTCACTCGAAATCATCCTAGTAGCCCTACCTGTTCCTTGACAACCGCCTTCTTCTGATGGCAAGGATGGCTGCTTGAAAAATGTAAAAAAGCATTTGAGTAAGTGGGTTTACGATAGATGGTGGTCGCACATCTACTATTCTCCCTATCTTTAAACAAATACACGTCCAAAAAGTTAATGAAATCTATGCCCACTTGGAATGTAAATTCCAGAAACTATGTTAAAGTGGTGATATCTGCAATAAAGGACTCTATACGGGTGGCCTCACCTTTCCAAATGAAACACGTCATCCCGGTACCTTGTATACCAAAACCACATAATCTTTGAACATTGTGTTGTTAAACAAAAAAACTCTTTCCCAATAGGCCATCACGCAGTTGGCGAAACTGCTACCACAGAGTGAACCCATTGCAATACCTGTTTTCTGGAGAAAAAATTCCCCGTTAAACCATAGAAAACTGTTAGACAAGACTATGTCTAGAAGGGTTTCGATGACATAAATTTCTCCACCATCCATCCCTTTCATGAGCAAAAATTATCTAACGCACTCAATACCCAACTCTTGGGGTATCACTGTGTAGAGATCTTTAATATCTACTGTGAGGAAGATAAAATTCTCATTAAATTCTAAAGTGTTGATATTCTCGAGGAAACTCCATGAGTCATGGCAGATTTGTGGTTCAGTTTTTATATAAAGTTTTAACATACTGTCTACAAATTTAACACTTGCATATGTAATAGACCCCCTCCCATCCACTATGGGTCTGAATGGGGGGGTTATTCAAGTCCTTGTGGATTTTAGGAGAACCAAAAAGCGTTGGTATAATAGGTGCTGGCATTGTCAAATACTGAAGTGTATCAATGTCTATGCTCCCTTCTAGAAATAAATCATTAACAATGCTATTAATCTTCCTATAAGCGCCAGTGACTTCATTAAGGCAGACATGCTCATAAACATCACTGTTTAAATAAACTTCCACTCTATTTATATATTCGGTTTAGTCCATAAAGACCAGACCTCCGCCCTTGTCAGGCTTCATGACTCTGATGTTACATAAATTTAACAAGTTAATGAAATCTAACTCATCAGAAGAAATATTCTTTTTAACATTCATGCTGTTCGAATTGTTAGATAAAATAGCTCTTAGGTCCATCTCACAAACTTTTTCAAAGATAGTCAAAGACTCCTGAATGGGAGGGTTAAATAAGCTGGCCACTCAAGTTATTAGAGAGTATAGAATTAACACCCATAAGACATGTCAAGTTACGTTTGCATACAAATACTTTCAAATCAATGATAGTTTTGACTAAATCGGCCCTTCTGTCAGGTACAAAAGAGAGTCCCTTGGCAAACACATTTACCATGTCATTATTAATGTCAAGAGAAGTAAAATTAAAGATTTTAAAATCTCCTTCCAGACTTGCAAGGATTTTTAAATTGTCCCGATTCATCTCCTCCGCCAATTCTGGCATCTCCTCTGGTGTCCCTGGTTCCTGCTGTTCCACCATTGATTGTGTTGGTTCCCCCTACGCTCCTGAAAACCCTGTTGATTATTCCTATTCGCATTGTTATTGTTATTTGCAGCCTCTCTTGGTTGGCGGTTATTAGTTTGCTGCTGATTATTCCTAATCTGCTCGCGGCGCCATACTGAAAGTATTTGTATGTCCGGTTCAACATTCTCTATGCTGGCAGCAGAATTCAAATTGTCCACATCATCAAGTGGGCATTGCTCAAGTGAATCATGAGCATTCACCATAGGTTTAGAAGTTTCCGGGGGTGGGGGATAAGACAAACCCGGAAGGTCTGCTCCTTAAGCCAAGCATGCCTTCTAAGGACAGAACCAGTGACTGCTGCCCTGCAAGATGCTTCTAGGGCATCAAAGTCACATTGCAAGGTGTGCTTGGCAACTTGGCTTGCAGAATGCATAAGCTCTTGCAATTCTTTATTTTTTGCACAAGCATGAAAGGAAGATATTTTTTGTTTGAGGAGTTGCATGGTATGCTGCTGATATTTCAGCATGTGGAACTGACAATTTAGTGCTTTAATAGCAAGAGTTGCAGAGGTGTATACTTTTTTAACCCATCTGTCTAAAGCTCGGGAATCCCCGTCTGAGGGGGTGGGATTCTTAGCTGAGATTGGTTTAATTCCTTTAGGTCCTTGGGAGATGACCTCTGGGTCAGCAGTAGGATTTTTGAAAAGGCATTTGTGAGAGTCAGGGACACTGTAGTACTGGTCAGGTTTCCTGGGAGCAGGAGGAAGAGTGTCAGGAGTCAAACAGGATCCCAGAAAAACAACATCCACAACACCCAGGACAGGAGGAATGGCTAAAGGTCTGTGTTGTGGTAAATCTAAGAATTCCCCGAGTCTCTTTTTTGACTGAGGATAGTCCTGACATTCCCATTGGAAATGCTCCCTTAAAGTTTGTATGGTTTCACCAAATGAAAAATCCTCGGGTGGAGAGGCAGAAAGAATGGATTCCTCTGAATCAGAATCCTCATAGGCAGAGAGGGGTTGCATGTCTTCATATTCAAAAGCATCAGAGGCATCGGACTCCTGTTCAGATAAAACTACTGGGGACAAGTCTCTTTCTTTTGGAAGGGGTAGCCTGGCTTCTCCTAATAAACATAATAATGTCTTCCGCCATTTTAAGCATTTGAGATTGAGGCATGGAAGCAGGTGCATGAACTTGGGTCGTTGTTTTTTTGGGCATAGTTCATACCCTGGGCCTTAGAAACTTGGTAGTTTTAGAAAGAACTGAATACGTGAAAGAAGTCACCGGTTTGTGTCGAGTATTGGTAGTGTGAAGAACTTCTTCAGAAGCTGGTGCCTGCCCAGTAGCTCTGGACCCATCCAAGGTAGAGACATCTGCAAGATCCTTAGTCGAAGAAGAATCTCACGGCATACCAGACTCCGAAAGGGTGTCAGTAGCGGCCTGCAAATCAACAGAAGCGGGCATAAGGGGCTGCGAAAGCGCCTCACTGAGGACTGGAGAACTGACAACTAGCTTAACGGAAGCATCGTCAGCAGTTTTGGACATGTGCGGTCTGTCTCTGTCTTCAGCCTTACTTTTTTTGGAAAATCGGTAGTTGGATGGCTTACGAGGACTGAGAGCGAAAATATCTAGCTACAATAAGGGCCCGATAACGTATAGTTCTGGCATTCAACAAAGCACAAAAGCGACAGTGAGGGATGTCGTGGTCTGGGCCTAAACAGGTGACGCAGTAAGAATGTAAGTCCCGGTGTGCTATTTGCTTTCCACAGGTGAGACAATTGTTAACTTTTTCTGACATCGGTTAGAGCAAGAAAAAAGGATCCCCAACGGGGTACTTAGCTTTAGAAGACTTCAACTTCAATTCGGAAACGAAAACTCAGGTAGCGGCTGACCGGCACTCGTGCAAACTGATTCTGCTTTGGGCTCCTCGGCAAGAAAGACTGATGTAATGGCGTCGGCTGCCTGATTTTATACCACTGACTGTCAGCCCTAGAGCGACAGCAGCCAACGCAGAAATACTAAGGCTCTGGTATTCAGGCTGACTGCCGGTTACCCCTGGCAGGATAACCCTGAGGGCTACCTCCGGCAGGATAACCTAAGTGTGATGACTGCAACTCTGAAACACAAAGAACATCTACCACATCAATAGCAATACCCTAAGCACACAATCAGTGGTGAGAGATTTGGGCACACAGGTTGACGGCAACCTTAACTTTGATCGCCATGTCTCCACAGTGGTAAGGGCATTTTATATTGCTCATCTCATAAGTAAGGGCATTGCCTCCAAGAAAAAAGAGGTTATAACCCCCTGTACTCTTCCCCCATCAGGCCAATAACAGAGTACAATGCTCCTTTTGATATATTCCTTTCCAAACACCTGCAGCAGTTGGAGATGCCACAAAGATCCCTTACAAAGAAAAGTTACGGTCTTCAAGATCTGTCTATGCAGACAGACTGAAATCATTGTCACTTTACTCTGTGTTATAGAGACTGCTCAGAGATGACCTGCACCTTGTATACAGAGCAATCTCTGACCCATCTTTAATGGAAATGCTGCACGTTCGTAAGTCAAATGGCACACGGGTCACTCGCTCAAAGGACCTTAACCTGGTATGTGATGATAGCAGAACTTGCTGGAGTGACAGATTTGTCTCACAGAGGTTGTCCCACTTTTGGAACAAGCTTCCTATTCATGTTAAAGTCCCTCGTTGGCCCTATTTAAGCATAATTTGGACGACTGGATGGGTAATTGGAAATTCACTCTAGGGGTTTCATCTGTGTCCATCCTGGACAGGGGTAACAAGGTGCTGATTTTATTGTCTGCTTGAACCAGACACCCTTGGGAACACGGGTTGAACTTGGCAAGGCTAGTAAGAGCCCCGGGGCTATTATAACCTCCTAAGATCCTATGCGAAAGTCAACTGGGCAGACATAAAAGTACAGTTTTGTACCTACCATAAATGTAGATGTTCGAAGATCCACATTGCTGCAGTCCTAACACTTGGGTAGTCCGCTGTCCCAGTCGGCCCGAATACCAAAGTATATGGCTGACGTCGGTCAAGGCGCATTAGTCTGACGTCAGGACGTCATGGTACAAATGCGCATGACCGACGTCATATCCTCAGTCTTTTCTTGCCCCAGATGTCAGAAGACCCTAAAAAGATAAGGCTAAAACCAAAAAACACCACACACTCCTGCACCAAATATATATACAATATATACAAATTTACAAGAGTATAACCTCACCCACACAACCACCCCTAAACACAGAGGGGAAGGAGGGAGGGTAAATTGGACTGCAGCAATGTGGATCTTCGAACATCTACATTTATGGTAGGTACAAAACTGTACTATGTTCTTCATACCACATTGCTGCAGTCCTAACACTTGGGTAGAATCCCAAAGCAGAGGTAAGGGAGGCTGGCAAATCATAAGGAAGCAGGAGCTGACAACATGCCCTACAAAATAGCCGTGGCAAAACCAGCCCTAGATTTAGAGTAGAGAGGAAGGTGGTAATGCTTAGAGAAAGTATGCACTGAACTCCAAGTAGCTGCCTCCAAAATATCCTTAGTTGCCAACCCCCTTAGAAATGCTGTTGAAGTGGCAGTAGCCCTAGTGGAATGAGGCCTAATCCCAGCTGGAATCTCCTTGCCATGATGGGAATAACAAAATGCAATGCAAAACCCAATCCACTTAGAAATAGTTTGTTTTGACACAGGCTTGCCCTGAGAACTCAAAGCAAAAGAAACAAACAACTGCTGAGACTGCCTAAAACCCTTAGTCCTGCTTAAATAATAACGCAACTGCCTGTGTACATCTAAAGTGTGCAAAATCTTTTCCCTCTTATTTTGGGGATCTGCATAAAAGGTAGGCAAATGAATAGTTTGGTTTAAAGCCACACTAGAAACCACTTTAGGCATAAAGGAAGGATTAGTACGTAAAGATACCCTATCCTTATGAAAAATCAGGAAAGGCTCAACCGCCATAAGGGCCTGCAATTCAGACACCCTTCTTGCAGATGTAATGGCCAACAAAAAAGCAGTCTTCCATGACAAATATTTCAATTCAGCAGTAGCTGCAGGCTCAAAAGGTTGTAGAGTGAGTTTCTCCAACACAAAATTGAGGTCCCAAGCAGGAGTAGGAGCTCTACGTGGGGGTCTTATATTCTGTGCCCCTCTAAGAAATTGCTTGAACAAAGGATGAGAAAACAATGGTGGGTCACAATCATAGTGAGCTGAAATTGCTGCAGCATGAATCTTAATGGAAGAGAAAGACAAACCTTTGTCCAATAACTCAGTAAGATATTGAAGAGCCACACTCAAATTTGGCTCAGAAACATCCAAATCCTTTGCTGCACACCAAAATAAAAATCTCTTCCATTTTCCTCGTACACTTTCCTTGTACTAGGTCTTCTGGCTTCCATAATCACATTCAAAACTTGTTGAGGAAGCTGAGACCTGCTATGGTTCAAAACAGAATATGCCAAGCTGTTAGATGAAGAGAGTGAAGCTTGACATTCAGCAGATGCCCGTCCTTCTGAGACAAAAGGTGTGGAATCAAAGGTAAGGGCCAAGGAGGCTTCCTTACCAGACTCCTCAGCAATGGGTACCAGTGCTGCCGAGGCCAATCTGGAGCTATTAAAATCATCCTTGGCTTGTCTTGTCTGACCTTTAGAAGTACCTTTGGGAGGAGAGGCAGAGGTGGAAAGGCATACACATGAAGATTTTTCCAACTGAAAGAAAGAGCATCCACTTTCCAGGCTGTGTGATGAAACCTTTTCGTGCAAAACTTTGGCAGCTGGTGGTTTAGTGGAGAAGCGAACAGATCTATGTCTGGAGTTCCCCATGACACTGTCAATGTCTGAAATACATGAAGATCCAGTTTCCACTCGTGGGGATCCATGATTTGCCTGCTTAACACATCTGCTAAGGAGTTCTGTGCTTCTGGCAGAAACCTTGCTTGAAGATTCAGCTGCAAGCTTAACGCAGTCTCCCACAAAATCATTGCTTGCCTGCATAGAGGATAAGAATGTGTTCCCCCTTGTTTGTTGATGTACCACATGACAGTTGTGTTGTCTGTTAGAATCAACACCTGCCCTGGAAGAAGTAAATCCTTGAAAGCCAGTAATGCAAACTGGACTGCTAACATCTCCTTCATGTTGATATGTAGATGCTGCAGTCTGGCAGGCCACTTGTCTTGTATCCACTTTCCATTCAGATGAGCTCCCCAAGCTGTGTCTGAGGCATCTGTCGTTAGAATCTGACTCGCCTCTGGCCGGGTCACAGAGAGTCCCTTGTTTAGGTGACATTCCTGAGCCCACCACAAAAATTCCTTTTGAATGCAAGGTATTATTTGAATGACAGTGTCCAAATCCTGGCAGTGCTGTGTCCATACATTTTGAGATACCATTGTAGCTTCCTCATATGCAGTTTGGCATTGGGAAGTACCAGAATACAAGATGCCATGAACCCTAAGGCTTGAAGGACTGTCCTTGCAGTCAGCCCGGACTGATGAGATAGTTGATGGAAGTAAAGAGAAAGATTCTTTTGTTTGTCCGGGGTTAAAAGGCCATCTGGGTTGCTGTATTCAGTCTCACACCCAGAAAGCACATGTCTTGAGAGGGTACTAGACTGGACTTTATTTCGCTCACAGAATACCCTAGGCATCTTAGCACTGCTATCACATATTCCAAATGCTGAAGAAGAACGTCCCTTCCTTGAGCCAGAATCAGGCAATCGTCCAAATAAGGATAGATTTGTATTCCTTTTAGCCTGAAGAAAGCTATCACTGGAGCCAGAACCTTTGTGAATACTCTGGGCAGTAGATAAGCCAAAGGGCAATGCAGAGAACTGATAATGAGAATTCCCAGCTCGAAAACGCAGATACTTCCTGCAAATTAGTCTGATAGGAACATGAAGGTAAGCTTCCTTGAGATCCAAAGTTACCATCCAGTGATCTTTGCCCAGCAGAGGTAAAAGCTGTTGTAACGTCAACATTTTGAACTTGGGAATGTCCAGATAAGTGTTGAGGATAGACAGATCCAAAATTGGTCTCCACGTGTTCCCCTTTTTGGTACTAGGAACAGGCGAGAATAAAATCCTAGGCCCCTTTCTGGCACAGGAACCGGCTGAATGGCCCCTATTTGGAGCAACAGAGAAATTTGCTTGTGAGCCTCTTTCCTTTGAGGAGGAATGTCTGGCATGCCTTTGAAAGGAGGCAAGGTATGGAAATAAAACCTGTAACCGTGGTGAATGATATCCAATACCCATCTGTCTTGGGTAATTAAACTCCAGTTTTCTTTGAAAAGTGCCAACCTTCCTCCCAAAGGTGCTGCCAGACGAGAAGATTCTGGCAGCTGAAAAGGCAGGTCATTGTGTCTGTTTACGAAAGGACTGACCCCTGCCCTCACCAGAAGACTGAGCAGGTGAACTCCCTGTCCTAGGCCTAAAAGAACCTTGAGCTCTGCCTCTACCACGTCTAGACCTACCCCTAGACTGGGAATCATAAGCAGGATATGTCCACCCCTTGGTAGGCCAATTTCTACTAAATTTCGGAGGCTGAACCTGCAAAAAATCTTTAACAGTCTGCATAGACTTAGCCTTGTCTTCCATTTTCTTTAGAACTGCTTCCACAGGCGAACCAAACAACACATCAGATTGTAAAGGAGCATCTAAAATCCTTGTTTTCACATGCTCAGCTAAATTCTGATCCCTCAACCAGGCGTGCCTGCGAAGAACCGAACCAGTGGCAGCCACCCTCGAAGAGGCCTGCCACAGCATCAAAACCACATTGCAAAGAATGCTTACCCACCTGTTCAGAAACATGAACTAAATCCTGCAACTCTTTACACTCAATACCTTCCGCCAAAGCATCTACCTTAGACTTTAATTGTGAAAGGAGATAATTTTGGTATTTCAACATGTGAAACTGGCAATTCAAAGCTCTCATAGCCAAAGTGGAAGAAGTATACACTTTCTTTCCCCATCTATCCAAAGCCCTAGCCTCTTTATCTGGAGGAACAGGATTTTTAACAACAGAAGCCTTAACACCTTTAGGCCCCTGTGAAACAGTTTCTGGGTCTGCCCTAGGACTCTTAAAAGATACTTATGAGCTTCAGGCACCCTATAATATCTATCCGGTTTAACTGGAGCAGGAGGCAAAGAGTCAGGGTTCAGAGAAGCCTCTGCAAAAACATCCTCTACCACATCTAGAACAGGAGGTATAGCTAAAGGCCTATGCTGGGGTAGAAACAAAAATTCCCTAAGCCTTTTCCTGGAATCAGAGAAATCCTGACCTTCCCATTTAAAATGCTCCCTCATGGAATGAAGAGTCTCTGAAAATGAAAAATCCTCAGGAGGAGAAGCAGAAGGAGTAGAATCATCTACATCAGAATCAGAGTAAGGGGAATACTCCTGCAAGTCTTCAGCCGAAGACTCAGAAGCATCCGAACACTGCTCATAACTCCCAAGCTCAGGTTCCACCCTAGGCCTCTTATCAGGAGGGGGCATAGAACCTCTAATCATTGTAATCAATTCTTCTGCCATCTTAAGCATATGCTTCTTAGGTACAGACCCTGAAGAACTAGGGGTAACTCCTGAAACAAAACCTGGCCTGCCCCTAGGAGAAGCCTTGGAAACAGCAGGGGAGGGCCTAACCACCTTAGGAAGGGAAGGAAGAACAGCTACCTGAGAAGCCCCTTCCACCTGGCCTACCTCCTGAGAGGTCACATCTTGCAGTAATAAAGTCTCTCCCTGGGATTCCAAAGAAATTTCTGGCTGAACCCCTGGCTCCACCGAGCCCTCTAAAAAACCGACGTCCGGGACGGACGGTTCTTCCAGCCTAGGCTTTGCTGTTTTGTCCTTGCGCTTTTTTGACAAAGCGGGCGTCGGAGCATCCGACGGCATTTTATAATTACACCGCTTCCCAAAAACTAACCTGGCACAATCTAATCTTCTCTTTATAGTGCGTTTGTTAAATCTAGCACAAGAGCGACAGCCAACAACGTCGTGCTCAGGCCCTAAGCAAGGTATACACAAGGTATGGTAATCCCTATGAGGTATCTGTTTCCCACAAGAAATACAGTTATTCACTTTTTCTGACATCCGGTAAAATACTGAGGCAAGAAAAAACCAAAATAATCCCCAACGGGGTACTTAGCCAACTTGGATTCGGTCTGAAACTCCGACTTCGGAAAATCTCAGAACGCCAACCTGCACTTGCAAAACTGCTTCTGCATCGGACCATGCGGCAAAAAAGACTGGGGATATGACGTCGGTCATGCGCATTTGTACCATGACGTCCTGACGTCAGACTAATGCGCCTTGACCGACGTCAGCCATATACTTTGGTATTCGGGCCGACTGGGACAGCGGACTACCCAAGTGTTAGGACTGCAGCAATGTGGTATGAAGAACATCTCCTCTACATCTAGCATGAACTTATATGGTTTCACACAACAAATAGCCCTACACATTATAACAAGACATCAAATTCCTTATTGGACTTGATCCTGGTATCAGACCCTAGCAAATACACCACCACAGGTGCAAGGTCATCCCACAATCTATGCAACCAGGCATCTTTTACATCCACTTAAACAGCATGCTTATGAAACACACAACCTTTCCAAGTTTAACCCCAGAAATGTTCACAATTACCCTATCACCTATTAACTAGAGCTTCCTAAAAATCCCCCCTTAGATTATGCTGTAAATGAAATCAATACAACTTTCCTGAATATCCAAAACAGCATTGCACCTCCTAGAAGGAAGAAATTAAAATCAAATAATTCAATTTGGCTAACCAAAAAGAGCAAAATGTTAATGCAGAACAGAGAAAAAACAACGAAAGAAAAGCAGAAAATATAAACCACCACAATATCTTCACAATCATACTAAGAGCAAATAAATGAAGATAAAAAGTATACTATAATAATTTTCAGAACAACACTAACCACAACCCTAAAACATTCTGGAGTGCCACTAAAGAAATCTTGCATCCTGGCCAAAACTTCAACCTTAACCCCTCTCCCAATAACCCACCACTTGAAACCGCAATACAGTTCTAATCTTACTTCAAAAGACAGTACAGCATCTCTAACCAAAGATTCCTCAACATCTAATCCTAACTCTGTCCAACAGCCACATATCACCACATCCACCTTCACCTTCAAACCTGTGCACACATCCTATATAAAACTACTCAAACTCAAACCATGCAGTACTTTTAGCTAATGATCTTCCAAGTGAACACCTTAAAACAGCAGCCAATAGCATTGCCTATCCTGTCTTAACCTTCATAAATAAGCAATACAGGGAAATCCACGTTTCCTCTCTCTCTGGAAAAAGATACACATCACCCCTCTTCACAAAGAAAAGAATTCAACAGACATTACTAGCTTTTAGGCCTATAGCGATCTTATTTGCTCCCTCCAAAATACTTGAAAAATGTATTCAAAAACAACTGCTAAATTATCCCCTGCAGGAAGAACTCCTATCCCCCACACAACATGGCTTCTGTCTTCCCTTAATACTAACACTACACTTATAACCTATACAGATATCGTAATAAAGATGGGCATAATGACAAACTAGTCTTCTTATTTCTGGACTTGTCCAAAGCCTTCGACACAGTTTGCCACTGCAAACTTCTACTTCAAATTTCCTCATTAGGCCTCTCTCAGTTTACCTTTTTACAGTTCAAAGGTTATCCATCCAATAGGTATTATTAAAATGGTACTACATCCTCTCTCTATTCCTCTTAGTCACCACTGGTGTACAACAAGGCTCTATCCTTCAGCCCTCCTCCAACATTCTCACCAACACCTTCCATACATCCACACAACAGACCTCCCTAATACGGTACACAGATGACTCCACACTCATCTGCACACCTCCAAAACAGCAACTGATATATGGCTTTGTAGCTCACAACTCATGCTCAACCCTTAAAATAAAAAGCAGACTAATACTCTCTCCATCCCTCTCCCATGAAAAAAAAGTTATGTACTTAGCATAACATTTTATATGTGTTGCCCATTTTCATTCTTCTTCAACTAATGGGATCTGATCCAATTCAGCTGTTATACTAGCTTCTGGCCTTCAACAAACTCTCAAGCTCCTTCCCTCCCTATAATGCACCACCTCTAACATCTCTCAGATCTTGTTTGCAGCTTGACAGGAAGACTACAAGAGAATTGCTATAACTGGAGTTCAACACAAAGGACATAAATGTTAATGTCATTCCTCCAGAAGTCAGTCATGAAAAATGGTGGGAGATGGTGTGTGTGGAGCTGAGAAAAAATGAATGTTATGCTAAGTACATACATTTTTTTTTAAATATCTGATGATGTCAATTTTCATTCATTCCTCATCTAATAGGATAGAGTCCCCACCTCCCTAAATTCCTGGGTGAACTCTAAGGAAGGATATGCCCGAGTACGATTGAGCCAAAGGCTGCTCTTCCCCTCGAGACAAGATCTAGTTTGTAATGAGTGATAAAGATATGAGGATTTGACTAAGTTGCAGCCATTCATACATCATCCATAGAAGCTCTAGATTGGAATACAGCAGAAGCTGCCATAGATCTGGTAGAATAAACCTTTAATGGTTTTGGTAAGGGGGGAGTCAATTTGTTAAAGATAAATAAAATGCAATCTGTCAGACACAGAGAATTACCTTTGTAACTGGCTCGCCCAATTTATTCTGTGCAAAGGAAACAAACAGCTGATCTGCCTTTCTCATCTCTTTTGTTCTGTACTGGTACAAACATAATAGTCTATGAACATCCAGAAAGTGCAGTATATATTACCCTTAATTTGTAAATTTCATAAAGAATACTGGTAAATTAATAGACTGGTTGATGTTGGATTCTGATAACACCTTATGAAAGAAGGAAGCACTGGTATGTAACGACCCTATCCTTACGAATAATCAAATATGGAAGGCTTAGAAGATAATGCTTGAATGTAATTGCAACTAAAAAGATAGTTTTCCAGGTCAAAAATTTTAGATCACATTTAGCTGCAGGCTCAAAGGGAAAATGTATTAAGGCTTGCAGTACCAAATTTACATCCCATGGTGGCACGAGGTCTTTATAAGGGGGTCTTACCAAAAGAGTACCTCTTAAAAAGGGCTTGCATAGTTTAGAGGAATCCAGTGAAGAATTCTGAAACCCCGCGTGAAAGTTAGAGACTGCAGAAATTAAACTTTATTAAATGAGGGTGCTAGTTCATCAACTATTAAACTTGCTAAAAAGTTTAGAACAGATTGAACTGGAGCTGATTCTGCTCTGCCCAATAAATGAACCTTCCACGTAAAAATCAGTGTTGGACACAGAAATAGCCAAGTAAATAAATATATAAAATCAAAACATCACAGTTAATCCACCATGGAAAGGAGGCATTGTTATCAGCCCAGTAGCGACAATAACAGCAAACATATGTAGATTAAACTCCTTCATTCTAAAATTAAAACAACATCTAGGTGATGAGCACTTTCGGTCTAAGCTTTCTTCAGATATGAAGAAGCGGTCACTACTGGGCCAACAATACCTCCTTTCCATGGTGGATTAGCCTTGGTGTTTTGATTAATAAATTAACCTTTTCCATTTACTCCTGTAGAGTTTCCTAACAGAAGGTTTACGGGATGATAAAAGTAAGGAATGGACAGGAGAGGAGAGCACTGGTTGCCTGGCTATTGAGAGAACTGGAGAAACCATGCTGTTAAGTTTGTGGTCTGAGATATCCGGGTGAACCATGCCTGTCAGGTGAGAAAGAAGGTCTGGATTTCGATCCAGAATCCAAGGTGGATATAGTAGATGGAAACCATATCTGAAGAGGCCAGTAAGGTGCAATGAGGATGACTTTGCTCTTCAACCATGCTGCTTTCTGAAGGAATTTGGGAATTAGGGGAGTGAGACAAGCACAGAGAAGACCAGGGGTCAGTCATGGAGTAGAGCATCCCTCACCAATTCCCCCGGCGGGGGGATCAGGGCAAAGAAGCTGCTGCACTTGTTTAGGGGAGATGCAATAAGATTACAGCAAGGCTGGTCCCACTGACTGAAAATAATTTCCGCAAATTTGCTGTGGAGAGACCATTCATGAGGTAGTAAGATGGACCTGCTCAGTTTGTCTGCTATCACATTGGACTTCCCCAGAATATGCATTGCTATTAGAAAACGGTTGGAAGATAACACCCACTGCCACACTCTGAGGGCTTCTGGACACAGGGGGTAAGATCTGGTTCCCCCTTGTTTGCTGATGCACCAAACTACTGACACGCTGTCTGTCTGGACTACAACTGGAATGCCTGCAACGCCAAAAGCACCACTCTCATCTCCAGAACACTGATATGCAAGTTGGTCTCATCTGGGGACCAAGTGCCATGGACTGCTTTTCTTGGGTAATGCCCCTCCCCACTCAATGTGGGAAGTGTCCGTGGTCACTATGGCCTTGGGCTGAGGGAGGAAGAAAGGACAATTTTGTAACAGCTGTTGTGACTGCATCCACTAGTAAAGGTATTGTTTGCATACATGGATTATTCTCATCTTCACTGACATGGGATGAGAAAACACAAACTATTGTATTGCTAGCATCCAATGTAGGATTCACATGTGAAATCTTGCTAAAGGGACTTAAATTACTGCCACTGACATGGAACCCAGTGCATGCAGAATCAATCGGGCTGAAATTCTGGTATTGCAAATTATTTTCCTGACCTGTATCCTTACTTTTTGCACCCCTGACAATGTAAGAGTAGCCACTGAAGATATCGTGCTGAATACAGCTCCAGTGTCTGGGTTGGTTATAAATGTGAGTTGTAAATGTGACTTGCTGTAATTTATGGTTATTCTGAGATGTGAGCAGGTCTGTAACACCTGATCCCAAGCTTGCATCAGTCAATGCCTAGTCAGGACAGTAATGAGCCAGTCTTAATATGGAAACACCTTGAATCCTTGCAGTCTCAAATGAGCTACTACCACTGCCACACACTTGGTGAACACCCTGGGGGCTGTGGTGAGGCCAAAGGGCAGTGCTCTGAACTGATGGTGGACTGTCTCCCAGCTGGAAGCGCAAGTACCTTCTGGATCGTTTATTCATCTTTATATCATAAATCTTCAAGATGTGTGCTATCGAGCACATCCAGTCGTTCTTGCCCAGAAAGGGCAGAATGGACTAAACTGTGACCAGCTGGAACTTGTGTATCGAACTGACTTGTTCACTACATTGAAATCCAAAATTGGTCTCCAGTCTCCCGTTTTCTTGGGCACTAAAAAGAATCTTGAGTAAGTTCCAGATTCTATTTGGTCTAGTGGGACCCTCTTTTTCCTAACAGCTTTTGTATTCTAGTGCTGCTGTTTTCTTCTGAATGGGTGAGACATCAGGAAATTTTCTTGACAATGGAGGAGGTAAGGAAAAGGGAATTATATAACCTCTGGAAATAATTCTCTGCACTTAACTGTCTTTTGTTATACCTAGCCAGGCTCCCCGGTGCAGAGACTAGTGACCCCTGACTGCCTCCAGAAGTAGGAAATCCGGATTTCCTTCAGGAGTGCTGAAAGGGTCTGTTGGAAAAGGAATTTCCAGACCCCCGGTTTTGCAGGTCTCTGCTGCCACGGGGGGGGGGGGGGGTGTCACCTTCCATTATTGCTCATCCCTCTTGGGGGAAACAGTTCAGTGATCTGACTGCAAAAGTCGCGGAAGCATAAACACGCTTCCCAAATCTGTCTATCGCCCTAGATTCTCTATTAGGGGGATGGACAGTGAAACTCTGTTCCAGGAGTTCGTTTTTTGTAGCTGCCACCATGACCATGGCATCTAATGGCACTCCTTTACTATAATATTCCTTGCCTACTGGTGGAGCCAGAATCCAGTCTTGTATCTTGGGGAATAGCTCAATCCTATCAGGCTCCTTCCATGCCCGCCTAGAAATCAAATCAAGGAGTTCACTGGTGGGCACAGTAACCCAGGAGGTACACAGTCCAGTCCCAAAAGCTTCCAGAAATACTTATTCCTCCAGAGTAGGGTCTTGGGAAGACCAGCCACCCTTCAGTTTAAGGATCTCAACACTGTTTTCTCCTTCATCAAAAATCAGTATCCTCAGTGACGACTCTTGAAGGAAGTGCCTTCATTTGCACTTTTTCTTCCTAGGGACTTCCTCAGTGGGGTGGGTCCAGTGAAGTATCAGTAGAGATTAAGATACCCTGCTGGGTAGTCTGGAAGCTTTGGGCTAGCTGTCCCTATGGGGCAGACTGTGAGGATCACAGTGCAAAGTCATATGAGAGGAAGAGGGGTTGGATCCGAGGGAGAAGGCCCATCTAACCTGCTGGAGGAGAGAAAGAACAGTTGTGTAAAATCTTACCATAACCATAGATGTCCTTCTCTTCCATGCTGCAGTATACATAACCAATGGGTTATCCTCTCCTTAGCTACCCGAATGTCTGGCCAGTATACAAAAGCTTTAGTCACTGCTAGGTATGTGGGACATCTGACACTGACTGTAGGGTGCGTGGGATATAAAACTGACGTCTGCACGTACCTTTCCTCAGAACTGAACACCCCAGTCAGACCCCAGTCCCAGTATAGCTGCAAAAGTCCTGTGTCATTCAACAAGGCAAGTTTGTATTACAGATTATATTTTATATATATACATATATACACATATACACACACAAATATATATATATATATATATATATATATATATATATATGTATATATACACACACACACACACGTATATGAGGTGGGGGGGTGGAATACTGCAACATGGAAGAAAAGGACATCTATGGTCATGGTAAGATTTTACACAAGTATTCTATATCTTTCTATTCCCATGTTGCAGTATTCATAACCTTTGGGTGAGTGCAAAAGCTCAAAGGGAAAAAGAGAATGGTGGTATGGAACTGTTTTCCAAGAACCCATCCAGGATTGTCCTAGCAAAATCTGCTCTAAACCTGGAAATATGGTCCAATTTGTAGTGTTTGATGAAGGTATGGACAAATGTTCAGGTAGCTGCCTCTAGAATGGAATGAATGTCTAGCCCTTTGAAGAAGTCTCCAGATGAGGCAATGGCTTTAATTTTGCAGTTAGAAAAAAAAAAAAAAATTTTTATATATATTTATATTATTTGTACTAATTGTATATTCTACTAGAGTTATCACATGCCATGTAAATGGTCCTCTGTACTACTTATAAATGTTAAGAATTGCTTTGTACTGTTTTAATCTAATATTGTATTGTATCATGGAGCTTTTCTCCCCAGGCCTCCACTGAAAATGGACCTGTGTCCAGTCGGACTTTCCCGGTTAACAAAAATAAAATAAAATAAATAAAATAAATAAAAGATGTTTGTCATGGTAGGTGTAACAAAAGGAGATGGCCGTGGAAAACCAGCCAAAAATAGTCTGTTTTGTCACTGCTTTTCCCAGAGCTCTGGGGTGAAAGGAGACAAACAATTGCTCTCATCTCCTAAGGGACTTGGTCTCGTCAAGACAGGATCCTAGTTGTCTGTGAACATCAAGGGAATGCAGGACTCTCTCACCATCATTCTGGGGATGTGGAAAAAAGGTGGTTCAGGGACAGCTCTTTGAGCACCTTAGGCAAGAAGGACGGGTTGGTCCTTAAGGTCACTCTACCCTTGTGGAAGATTAGAAACAGTGGGGTGGCCATGACAGCCTAAAGCTCACACTGAGCTAAATCGAAGAAAGTCGGAGGAAGGGCTCTGAGCCAACTAATCTGTGATATATAACATTAAGTATCCTGTTTTTTGCTTATTTCTGAGTTATTTACAGCACTTTTATTGTCTGCATATACTTTGCTAGCTGGTTTCAATGTGTGTGAGGTATTAACTAGACATTTTCTACAATTGTTTTTTGCTTATTTCTGAGTTATTTACAGCACTTTTATTGTCTGCATATACTTTGCTAGCTAGTTTCACTGTGTGTGAGGTATTAACTAGACATTTTCTACAATTGTTAAGCATCTGGTTGGGTTTGTTTGTTCTGCTTTCCTGCTAAGGAGTGCATCTCATAACTTGTTTGCAGTTAAAAGCATTCTCTAGAGTCTCCTTGATCCTTTATCTGTTTAAACATTTCTGCAGTTTTTTTTTCTACCTAAATAGTGTTGGTAGTGTAGCATTGTCCATATTCAGGTTTGTATTTTGGGCCAAGTTGTTTGTTAGTAGAGGCTGTGGGTCTGAGGACATGTTCCAGGCCATCATAGCTTAGCCAAAGCCAGTATAGCATTTCAGTGAGAGTGAATTGTTTGTGGTCATTAGCTGACTGGGGTTGCCTGGACAACGGTTTGGAGTAAGCACCTCATTGGTTCTTTCAAGCTTTTTATAAACTTGTTTCAGGTTTCAGCTTTGTTACTTGAGAAGTTAACTTGTGAGTGTTTCTGCCATTTCACACTGAGCTAATCGGAGGAAGTCAGAGGAAGGACTCTGAGCCAACTAATCTATGATATATAACATTAATTATCCATTTTTTTTGCTTATTTCTGAGTTATTTATAGCACTTTTATTGTCTGCATATACTTCGCTAGCTAGTTTCACTGTGTGTGAGGTATTAACTTGAAATTTTCTACAGTTGTTAAGCTGTATGTGGATTGGACACTCTAAACTGGCCATAGGTGTGTGTGTGTGTGTGTGTGTGTGTGTGTGTGTGTGTGTGTGTGTGTGTGTCTTCTGTGGAAGGTTGGGCGCCGGGCTGGCAACTCGACACTGTAAAAACTCCACTGCCAATCATGAGCGGACAGATGATCCGCTGTGGTGACCACTACCTAACTGGGAAAAGCCGAAAGAAGAAGCAGAAGTTAAGCATCTGGTTGGGTTTGTTTGTTCTGATTTCCTGCTAAGGAGTGTATCTAATAACTTGTTTGCAGTTAAAAGCATTCTCTACAGTCTCCTTGATTCTTTATCTATTTAAACATTTCTGCAGTTTTTTTTCTACCCAAGTAGTGTTGGTAGTGTAGCATTGTCCATATTCAGGCTTGTGTTTTGGGCCTAGTTGTTTGTTAGTACAGGCTGTGTGTCTGAACACATGTTCCAGGCCATCACAGCTTAGCCAAAGCCAGTATAGCATTTCAGTGAGAGTGAATTGTTTGTGGTCATTGGCTGACTGGGGTTGCCTGGACTATGACTTGGAGTAAGCACCTCATTGGTTCTTTCAAGCTTTTTTTTTTTTTTTTTTTTTTTTAAGTTTTATCAGGTTTAAACTTTGTTACTTAAGTTAACTTGTGTTTCTGCCATTTCACACTGAGCTAATCGAAGGAAGTCGGAGGAAGGGCTCTGAGCCAACTAACCTGTGATATATAACACTAAGTATCCTGTTTTTTTGCTTATTTCTGAGTTATATATAGCACTTTTATTGTCTGCATATATTTTGCTAGCTAGTTTCATTGTGTGTGAGGTATTAACTAGAAATTTTCTACAATTGTTAAGCATCTGGTTGGGTTTGTTTGTTCTGATTTTGGTTTCCCACCCTCCCTCCCTAAAGGTATCTTGTTTTTATACTTGGTGGCTTTGCAGTTGCCCACCCCTACTGTAAATTTGATCTGGGACACTTCTGCCAGTCTAGTGTCATTACCTCATTTTACCTAATCCAGGGAGAACATTTGAGAAGGCCAACCCAGTTAGTTTCTGCTCCTCCTTTCCCTTTTCCACTTTACAAAAAAAAAAACAAAAACAAAAAAAAAAACAATTTTTCTAAGATCGTTTCCTGCCTTTCCTGTAAGTCGTCTAGTCCAGATACAGATTTGCTGTATCCAGAACCGTTTGTAAGCTTCTGAGCCCCAAGCCTTTCTGTGTTGGAGGGAAGCCTTCAAGCTTAATTTTGCTTCTTAGAACTAGCCAGTTTTCTAGCTTCAGCACTCAGATTTGTTTCTTTGAGTTCAGCACTTGTTCAGAACTCATTGTAAGCACTAAATAAGCTACAAATTACTACAGCACTCAATTTTCCTCACTTGTCTAGAGGAAAACAGTTTTTAGTACTTAATAAATAAGCACCTATCCAGGCATGTCTAAGGGTCAGCTCCCGGTGTTTTATCCTGTCTACCAGAAGAATCTGGGCATCTTGGGGCAATGCAGCAATTGCCTCATGTACACAGACAACCCTCTCCTCCTACCACCCAACACTACAACCTGTGAGAGATGCACTTATATAGCCAAACTGGAAGCAAAGCTCTCTTCACCCAAGACTGGACGAGACGGTCAAGAGGAGAAGGTAAATACTTGCACCATACCACACACAGTCCCTCAAAACGTACATCACCAAAACACACACATAGAAACACAAAACGCACACTTACATTCGCTGAGGCTCTAAAAAAATCTACCCAAGCAATAGGGAACTCCAAACCAAAAATGCAAGCAACCTCCACCCCCCAACACAACCCAAATGACAC
>NC_056728.1:506143360-506145860 GCF_019279795.1 Protopterus annectens | reverse complement strand
GAGTTAACTGATCCAGTATTCGTTGGAGTAAATCCAAAACTAATGATAGGCTTAAATTTAACATATCTGTCTTTCATGACTTCCTCTGCCACCGCATCTATGAGAGAAGGTGGGTAGTGTTTCTGTAAAAATAAGAGGCTTAGTAAATGGATTTCTTGTGAAAATACCTGGTCATCACTAACCAGCCTAGATAGTCTGATGAACTGGCCCCTTAGTACATTCCTTTTCATGTAATAAGGGTGCTGGCTAGTGAAGTCCAAATAATTATTCCTGTAGGTGTCCTTTCTGAAAATATTAGATGTGACACTGTTATGGACAGAATCTATAGAAATGCAAGTGTCCAGAAAAGAAAAAGACGTTCCAATCCCTGATTGCACAAAGCTGAGGAATGCAATGCTACCTTCCATGATTTGCAAAAAATTATCCAAAGCTGTCTGTGTCCCTGTCCACACAAAAAAAATATCATCAATATAACGTGAGTATAATAAAGTCTGTTCAAATTCAGGTAAAGTAGTGAGTGCGCCAATTTCCCCACATAGAAAATACCAAATTAGCATAAGCTGGGGCCATCTTAGACCCCATGGCAACTCCCTTAATTTGTTGGTATATTTTTTGTTGAAATGAAAAAAGTTATTGCATAAGACAGTCTCAATAAGAACAGTCAGTAATGTAATAGTTGGTTGTTCCAAACTTGTATGATTAGTCAAGTATTTCTTCACCAGAGCAAGTCCTTCTGCATGGGGAATATTAGTGTACAAAGACACAATGTCAAGAGTAACAAAAATGCAGTTATTAATGTCCAGGTTAGCTTTAAAAATAGCATCCAAAAAATGCCACAAATCTCTTGTATAGAAAGGAGTCTGTTGTACTATCGGGTTTAAAATACCATCAATGTATTCAGACATTTTCTCAGTCTTTGTGCGTTTATTAGAAATAATGAGGCGGAAAGGTGGATGTTGTGCGTGCTTATGTATTTTGGGAATACCAAAACACTTGCCCAAATTAGGACTAACAACCTGTAAATAATGTAATTCCTCTAAAGTTAAGTATTGGTCTCTTTCCAGTGTATTAAGAAGTGTGTCAATAGTAACAAACTGTTGTTGAACTAACTCAAGGGAAACAGGTTTATAGTACGCACTATCTAGTAAATCAGTTTCAATTTGCTGAATATATCGGCTTGCTCCATCAAAACAATACCAGTTCCCTTGTCTGCACGCATTATTCGTAAAGATTTGTCATTAGAGAGAGTTTTTAATGCTGACATTTCCTCCTTAGTTAAGTTAAACCATTTATCTCTATTTTCCTGCTTACACGAAGTTCTTATCTCTTTTTCACAAACATTTAAGTAAGTGTGCAAGGTGCTGTCTAACATAGGGTTAAATAAACTTTTGCGTTTCAACTGTGTAGTAGACATAACTGTGTTTTGAGAAGACTGTGAATTATCAACATCTGAATCTACATAGTTATCTCTAGCAGAAAAGAAACACTTCAAGTTTAATTTCCTAACATACAGGCGTAAATCTACTAAAACATCAGATACAGAAGCTCTCTGAGCTGGAATGAATGTGAACCCTTTGTTTAGTTCTGAAATGAGGTCAGTGGTAAAACTTCTTTTTGTCAGGTTAAATACAACATTGTTAAACATAGAAATAATCGGGCTGCCTGTGTCTTGAGAATAACCAGCATTACATGGAGCGAAAACTTTGCTACTAACCTCAGAAGGTGTTTCAGAATGCACACCAATAACTGGCAAGTTATCAAGATAAACATAAAGATTATGAAATAGCACTGGAGTGTTAACACGGTTAGATGTGGTAGGCAAGGGAATACAATCATTTGAAATTTCTCTAGGAACTGCGCTCGGCAGTGTCATTAAGCAAACTTCATTAGTAATAAAGCTGTGCACAGTTTTTATAGAATCCAATCCTACATTCTGTAAACCAGGAAACACCTGGGCAGTAGGGTTTTGCAAATCTAAGCGAGTTGGCCGCGAGAGCACCTCGTGTGTACTTATTGAAACTGTCTGGCATTGCTGCGTGTAGTCGTCGGGCTTCCCAGAATGTTGAACCTGCCGTATCGCTGCCCTCTCGCTCTGCCTCCCCCTCTCCCTCTCATAGATCCTCTCCAACAACTCCCCTGTTCCTCTATGTGGGGAGAACGCCGATCTGTCTACTTCCATAAGCCCTGCAGGTAAAAAAGGCTGTGGAGGAGTATGTAATTCTGAGATTACATCCAAAGCGTTGTTACTGTAATCAGCTGGGCGGGGAGGAGTTTCTGTAGACGGTGGGGGAGCAGTCGATGCAACCCTGTGGCAACTCCAATTAGGAGCAGACCATTTCCCAGTACTGAATGACAGCATCAACTTGAAATCTGATTTGAAATGGTGTTCTTAGCCTGTGTATCGTATTCCACATCTCACCTTCTGCGTGCTCATGTTTATTCATGACTGCTCTACATTTACTTACATGATGTCATTAGCTAACTCAATGTTATTGGTTTG
>NC_056728.1:506115369-506135369 GCF_019279795.1 Protopterus annectens | reverse complement strand
GACCAACTCAGAAAAAGCTGCCTATGTTCTGAATTCTAGAGTGCTAATAAGCATTCCAGCTTAAGAGTGTGGGCAAAACTATTGCTGTAACTTCGTAATGCTACTAACTGACACTAGTACTGTCTCAAAGAGCACAGACAAAGGCTGGTGATTGGGCTATTTTTCCAAAAAAGTGACAAAAAGAGTCACCTACCTTTAGGCGCCAATTGTCTCCCACTTCTGTTTTGACTTTGGACATCCAGTTTTCATCAAAAAATGAAGGATCACTTAAATATAAAAGAAAAAAGAAAAGACACCACATTACAAATCTTTCTGCTTAAATAATAATAAAAAAAAAAAAAAAAAAAAAAAAAAAAAAAGATCACATGCAGATAATATGCCATACACCTACTCAGAATTTCATAAGTATGAAACATGATCAGTAAAGATAAAAGACACAAAAATCTTGCACAAAATAATTTAATGAATTTTCAGAAGGCCAATAAACCATATGAGTGTTTATCCTATTACTTTTAAATTAACGTGAAAAATATAAACACACAGAAAGGCAGGTGGGAACAAGAATGCAAAAATAAAATAAATAAATAAAATAAAAATAAAGGAAGCTGCAAGAATTTTCAAGTAAATAAATAAATATAAAAATACAACAAAATAAATTCCAAATGTTTAAGGCAATTCATATAAATTAAAAAAATATAGTTAAGCGGATGCAGTAAGCAATTTTCACTAAAAGCAGACTCTGCAAATGATACACAAAGATGTACCACTGTGGGATTTACCGTTAGACTAGTCAATTTAACAATTCTGCAAATTTATACAGTGACTTTATGGCATTACTGCTGAAAATATATAATGCTATATTTCACACAGATTCAGAATAGTACTACTCAGGACCTGTGGAACACTATTTAGCAGCCTGAATAAATACATAAAAAAGAGTAGTAAGTTGCACAGTTGTATAAAACTTAGCATAACCGCACATGACCTATTGGTCATTATTGCAGTATTTCAAACATGGGTTATGTTGCCAAATAACCTTGGATGATCAGACAGGGTACCAAAGCCAAAACCTTCCATGAAGCCATATGTTCAATATAGGACCCATGCTCACAGATCTAAGAGTACATAACGGATATAAGAGTGTATATCCTCAGACTATCTCCAAGTCAGTAGGCCTGAAGAAGCCTGAGAGAAGTAATAAACTGGTCCAGCTAATAGGGGAGAGGCAGCAAGCCAGTGACCCCCCTCAGTCCATAAGAAAAAAAGGAAGGAAGAATCAGATAAGGGGGAAGGTAGTGAAGGAAAGAACACTAATTGTGATCAGTAGGAAATCGACTGTTATGGGAAGTATTTGCCCAACTGTACAATGACCTTCCTTCGATCACTGTTGCAGTATTCCAAACCGAAAGCAGGAGAAGTGCCTAATAATCTAGAGTGGATTGACCTATGAAGGCAGCTCTGGACTGCCAGAAGGCATCTACTTTGTAATGTTTAGTGAAAGTATGTACAGAAGACTAAGTAGCTGCTTCTAAAATCGTTCTAGAGTCAATCACCTTGTAAAGGGCTCCTGATGAGGCCACTGCTCTTGTACAATGTGCTTTTACTTGAGAGGGTATGGATTTGCCATGCTGAGTGTAGCGAAAGGAAATGGAATTAGCAATCCAATTAGCAAGAATTTGCTTTGAAATTAGGGTTCCCAACTTGTAATCTTGGAAAGAAAAAAAAAATTGGTCAGACTTTCTAATATCCATAATCTTACCTAGGTAGAATCTGAGCTATGTACATTTTTGTTTTATTATATTTATATTTATTTATTTGACATTTGTTTTCTGGGAAAGTCTGGGTAGGAAATCCATTTTCAGTGGAGGCCCAGGGAGAAAAGCTCCAAAAACAAAGACAAGAGAAGATATTCAACAATAACATTTTTTAACAATAGTGGTTCAGTAAACACTACTGATAAAATTAAAGATGATAATACACAAATTATTCTCAATTATGTAGTAACAAGAGGAGAAAGATGCAAAGTAAACATCTAATTTATGCACATATTGTCCAATTTTTACAGACTTTTCCAAGAATGCCTGAGGTGTTTAGGTTTATATCGTACTATAGTTCTCAATGATGTAAAAAAGAAATTATGTACTCACCATGACGTTCCATCTGAGTAGGTAACTTCATTTGTCTGCAACCTGTGGGTATCAGATCCGATTCGGATCCGAGCCGGCAACTTTCCTAGCTAAAAGATCCAAGCTCCAAGCTCCTCCCCCTACCCATAATGCCCTGCCATCTCCCTCTAACCCTCAGATCAAGTTTGCCAAAAAAAAAAAAAAAAAGGCAATAGGAAAATTACTATAACACAGGAAGGGATTACCATACATTCCACCTGATGTCATCTGGAAAAGACATATCCTGATCCTTGGATAACGAACTAAGGGTCTGGGGGATGGAGGGAGGGTTGGTTGCAGACAAATGAAGTTACCTACTCAGATGGAACGTTATGGTGAGTACATAACTTCTTTATCTGAAGTAGTTAACTTCATTTGATCAGCAACCTGTGGGACGGAGTCCCCAGCTACCAACAACTTGGGAGGCCCGCATGGAAGGATATTCCAGAGCACTGCAGAGCCAAAAGATGGCGTCCTCTGGATATTAAATCCAATTTATAGTGTGTAATAAAGGTATGAGAGGAAGCCCAAGTAGCTGCTGAGCAAATGTCATCCAAAGAAACCCTTGACCAAAAAGCAGTAGAAATAGCCACAGATCGGGTAGAATGGGCTTGCACTATCAGGGGCTCAGGATGACCAGAACTTTTGTATGCGAGGAGGATGCATTGGGAAATCCATCTGGCTAAGGTTACTTTAATGACTGGTTTCCCCAGACAGGATTTAGCAAAAGAAACAAAAAGTTGGATTTTCGAAGATCTGCTGTTTAAGTAAAAACGTAACTGTCTGTGAACATCCAGGCAATGAAGTCTATATTCTCCTCTGTTTTGGTAATTAGGAAAGAAGACAGGTAGATTGATGGACTGGTTGATATTGTCTTCTGAAGCCACTTTGGGCAGAAAAGAGGGATTAGTCCTGAGGGAGACCCTGTCTTTATGAAAGATGATGTATGGAGGCTTACTGCAAAGAGCGTGAAGCTCCGATATCCTCCTAGCAGAAGTAATGGCAATCAGGAAGACCGTCTTCCAAGATGCATATTTTAAGTCGACTGAAGCCGTGGGTTCAAAAGGAGACCCAGTCAGAACTTGAAGAACTAGGGTAAGATCCCATGGAGGCACTGCATCTTTAATAGGGGGTCTTAACAAAAAGGTTCCTTTCATGAATGTTTTGAAAATTTTGTAGGACGCTAGGGGGCCTGAACTGTTTCCAACGTGGTAGTAGGAAATAGCTGCCAACTGAACTTTAATAGTAGAAACATTAGCCCCTTGATGAAAAGTATGGGAAAGAAAATCTAGAACTGCTGGGATAGGAGCCATGAAGGGGTCCAAGTTCCTGTGCTCCGCCCAGACAGAGAAATGTTTCCATTTACTCTTGTAGATTTTCCTGGAAGATGGTTTATCGGCGGGCACGAGGATGGCCTTAACTGAGGAAGATATACCGGGAGTCCTAGCCATTAAGGGAACTGGATCAACCAAGCTGAGAGCTTGAGGTAGTCCAGGTCGGGGGTCTTCAATCCTAATGGATGAGACATCAGATCTGGAATGGGATCTGAAATCCAGGAAGGATGTACTAGATGAGACCGAAAGTAAGGGAACCAGGTTTGGCGAGGCCAGAATGGGGCTATGAGGATAACTCTGCTCCCCAACGGACGAGCTTTCTGCAAGAATTTTGTCATCAATGGAAGAGGAGGATAAGCATACATTAGACCGGATGGCCAAGCATGAACCATAGCGTCTCTGGGGGCTTCCCCTGGTGGGGGAATTAGAGCAAAGAAAGTACAGTTTTGTACCTACCATAAATGTAGATGTTCGAGTGTTAACACTGCTGCAGTCATTGCACTTGGGTTATCCTGCCGTCAGGCGGTCCCCGCAGTCGGACAGAGTTCCAAAGTCTTGGTCCGGCATAGGTTGCTTCTTCCCTGACGTCAGTGCGCCAGGGGTATACAAGATGCATCCGACGCCATTTTCTTCAGTTTTTCTTGCCCCAGATATCAGGTGCCCTCAATAGGTAGGCAATACATATTGCTAATAAAAAATATACATACAAAAATAAAAACAATACCTTCAGTTACAAGCAACTACACCACAAAGGTTGTATAGGATAGAAAGGTATAGATAAGTCCAGCTAGTTCAGAGGGGATGGAGGGAGGGTAACCTGGACTACAGCAGTGTGAACACTCTAACATCTACATTTATGGTAGGTACAAAACTGTACTATGTTCATCGTGTTACACTGCTGCAGTCATTACACTTGGGTAGAATCACAAAGCTAAGGTTGGGTGGCTGGTCTATAAAGAGTTAGGATTGGCTATGAGGCCCTGCAGACCTGCAGTGGCAAATCCTGCTCTGGATTTAGAGTAAAGAGGCAGGTGGTAATGCTTGGTAAAGGTGTGCACTGAACTCCAAGTTGCAGCCTCCAAAATTTCCTTGGTAGGTACCCCTCTGAGAAAGGCTGAAGTGGCTGTTGCCCTGGTGGAATGTGGCCTAATGGTATTTGGGACTGATTTTCCATGCTGTGTGTAGCAGTAACGAATACAGTGTCCTATCAATGACTCAGTCATTGTCCATGCTGGTTTGAATGACCTGAGACGTACCTCCCTGGACTACATGAAAAGAGACATAGAGGAGCTCTCTGAGCATGTAGCCCAGGCCGGTATGACCCTGACTGCCACAATATGAAGACAAGATGATCAATTTCAAATATTGGCTTAAGTATTGGTGTCATTCAAAGGGGATCCAATGCCTGTCAGCCTGGGATGACATGCTCGACAAGTCACGATGCTTCGCTAGGGACGGCTTGCGCCTGTCACCCCCTGGGCTTTCGGATATTGGCAAAGGCTCTTGCTACCCCCATAGTGCCTTTTTTAGGCAAGGCTCAAAAGACAAACCCACCTCCATAAGTATCACAAGGGATAAGAAACTAAGAGTAATGCTCCTCAATGCCAGAAGTCTAAACCTCAAGATGCATGCACTCGAAACTCTCCTTAGCATGGAGAACATCGATATCTGTGCAGTAACAGAAATCTGGTTCAAGGCTCCCGAGAGCACCCCAGCACTACCAGGTTATACCTCATACCATGCTTTTCGGCCCCAAAACTTGGACCATATCACAAAAGGAGGGGGAGTATCAATATTCGTCAAAGATACCCACACCTCCAGGTTGGTGGCACAGCACGAAGCATCAGAGACTATTCCATGTGCAACTAACAGTGGGTAAAACTGCCTTCCAGTTTATAGCCTGCTACAGACCACCCTCCCAAACCCAGAAACCCCACTCGGCCTTCCTGAGAACACTGGAAAATATGAAGGTCTCTCCAAACACCATTATATTGGGCGACTTCAACTACCCAAACAGACTGGGAGCATTACTCTAGCTCCAACACCCTAGCCCAAAGGTTCCTAGAATTTATAAACTCAAATGCTATGGAACAACTTGTTACCACTCCCACAAGTGGGGGAAACTTACTGGACCTGATCATCACCAACATGGGGACTCTATGCTCCAGACCAGAAGTGTATCCCTCACTGGTAAGATCAGACCATAAACTAATCTCACTGGATATTCACATCCCGACTCCACCCCCTGCCCTGAAAACCACAGTGAAAAACTTCTCTAAAGAAATTTCACACTCCTCAAAACCGAGGTGGAATCCTTCAAAGCCCCCGGGCCTGTGGAAAATATGGCCCAGACCGCAGAATCCTTTATAAATGCATTCTATGAACACCTTCAAGAATGCATGGATCATGCAATCCCAAATAAAACCAAGACCCAATCCTCCAAAGGCAGACGTCCTGTCTGGTGGACCCCAACCTTAAACAAACTATGCAATAGAAGGAGGAAGCTACTACATGATAGAGCAAAATCCCAAAAAGGGAAGGCATCTCTGATCAGTATTAGCAAAAAACTACGGGCACTCAAAATCATCTTAAGGCCAGCTTCGAGAGAAAAATTGCACAGGACACTAAGGATAATCACAAGGCTTTCTTTAGTTATGTTAGGAACCTGGGTGGGAATTCCCAGATATGCTCAGAATTAGTCCAAAATGACAAAAAATACACCGAACCCACAGACATTGCCAACATCCTAGCTGACAGGTTCAGTGCAAACTTCTCTTCCCCCCTCCCCACCAAAAGGGCAAATATTTATCACAGCAGAGTGCTGCCCCCCTGACATCTCAGATGCTCAGGTAAGAGCTGCCCTCTCCAAAGCAACAAACACAGCATCAATGGACCAGGCGGTGTCCCGGGCTGCGTCCTACATATACTCCAAGAAGAGCTAAACCCAAACATAAAACTACTGTTCAATCTCAGCCTTACTACAGGATATGTACCCAAAGAGTGGCGTACAGCAACAGTGGTCCCTCTCCACAAAGGTGGTGCCTCAACGGATCCTGGAAACTATCGCCCCATAAGCCTGACTAGCTTGGTCTGCAAATCTATGGAAAGGATCATCATGGACTTCATAAATAAAGATATTGGGGACCCACAGACACTGGATCCTACCCAGTTCGGCTTTGTTAAGGGCAGATCATGCCTCTTAAACCTGGTTGATTTCTTTGAAACAGTCACCAAGGCCATTGACGAGGGGAAGGTGGTCCACACAGCCTACCTGGACCTCAAAGCCTCCGATACAATACCCCACTCGGGCATTATAGATAAGCTCACCAGCTTAAATATAAACCTCTATGTCACTAGATGGGTTGCAAACTGGCTCAAGGACAGAACCCACATGGTTAGAATTGCTGGAGCCATGTCAGACTCCAAACCAGTTACAAGTGGCATCCCACAAGGCTCAGTCCTGGGACCTCTCTTGTTTGCTATATATTTCTTGGAGGTACAGGCCAACACGGAAGAACTGTGGCTGACCAAGTTCGCAGATGACTGCAAACTGGGCGCCATAATCGACTCTCCAGCCGACACAAGCATCCTCTAAAAGGGCCTCATAGAAACAGACAACTGGTGCCAGAGCCATGGCCTCAAGCTAAACGCCAAAAAGTGTATAGTTTGGCAAAAACAAAGTGCCCACAAATTACCACATAGGTGGTAATCCATTAAGTACAGAAGAAGTAATTAGGGACCTGGGGACCCAAGTTGATAGCAATCTCTCATTTGACAACCACGTGGCCAAAGTGGTTAGAAAAACATTTTATATAGCCCACCTAATCATGAAGGGATTCACATCTAGATCAGGGGAGGTCATCGTGCCTCTTTACTCATCCCTCATCAGGCTCATAATTGAGTACAATGCCCCTTTTGGGATGTACCTTACCAGACACCTGCAGCAACTGGAAAGACCCAAAACGTACCTCACCAAGAGGACCACAGGGCTCAAACAGATGCCATATGCTGCCCGGTTAAAGAAACTCTAGCTCTACTCAGTGGCATACCGGCTGCTCAGAGGCGATCTGTGCCTGACGTATAAAGCCATGTCCAACCCGGAATTAATGGACATGCTGCACCTCAGAAAATCCAAATCCCATCGAGCTACGCGCTCGAGAGACTTGAACCTCAGCACTGAAAAAAATAGGACATGATGGAGGGACAGATTCATAACCCAGAGGCTCCCTTCACTCTGGAATAAAATCCCAGTCCAGGTTAGGCAGAGTCCCTCATTGACTCTCTTCAAGAGGAATCTTGATGAGTGGATGAGAGATCGTAGGTTTACCCCGGGTATCACTTCTGTGTCACTGTTGGACAGAGGCACAGTATACTAACCTCGAAAAAGAGCATAGCAAAATTAATTTAAAATGGGTGGTGAAAGTAAAACACACTCTGGCTAGGCTTATAAATGCCCTAGGGCAGATAGCCTAGTATGAACCTATGAACGTATCCATTTGGATATAGGCTGCTTTGAGATAGCCTTGCCCTGTGATCCTGCAGCATATGCTACAAACAGTTGCTCAGTTTTCCGGAAAGCTTTTGTTTTGTCCAAACAGAAGCGTAGCTGCCTGTGTATCTCCAAAGAATGCAGAAGTTTCTCCCCTTTATTCTGGGGGTTTGGATAAAAAGTTGGCAAATGGATGGTTTGGTTGAGAGACACACTAGATATCACCTTTGGCATAAAGGTAGGGTTTGTCCTTAAAGAAAACCTGTCCTGATGAAAAATTATAAAAGGTTCCACTGCCATTAAAGCCTGTAGCACTGAGACTCTTCGTGCTGAAGTTAATGCCAGGAGCAGAGCTGTTTTCCATGATAAAAATTTTAGATCAGCTGTATTGGCTGGCTCAAAAGGTGGCAGGGTCAGTTTTTCCAAAACGAAATTGAGGTCCTAAGTTGGTGCTCTCCGGGGTGGTCTTATGATTTTTGCCCCTCTGAGGGTACTGCTTTAGCAAGGGATGAGAGAATAAAGGAGGATCTGTGTTGTAATGTGCCGAAATGGCAGAGGCATGGATCTTAATTGAAGAGAAGGATAGGCCTCTGTCCAGCATCTTAGTTAAGTATTGTAAAATCTGAGGAATGTTTGGAACAAGAGGGTCAAGGTTTTGAGCCTGGTTCCGGGCGCAGAATCTCTTCCATTTCTCTGAGTAAGCTTTCCTGATGCTAGGCCTCCTGGCCTCCAAAATGACATCCATAACAGCTTTAGAGAGAGGTGTTGCTTGTTTAGCTAATGTATCTGTCATGCAGCTAGGTTTAGGGTTTTCAGCTGTCCGTGCAGGATCTGATTGCTTTGTTGAGTCAGAAGGTGTGGAATTTGAGGCAAAATCCATGGTGGTCCTTGAGCCAAGTTCCTTAAGATAGGGTACCAGTGCTGGCGTGGCCAGTCTGGAGCAATCAGTATCATCTGTGGTTTTTCTTGTCTGGCTTTTAGGAGTACCTTTGAAAGGAGAGGCAGTGGCGGGAAGGCATAAACTTTTAGGTTTTTCCAGCTGAAGAGGAGAGTGTCCACTTTCCATGCTTGTTTGTGATAAGTCCTTGTGCAGAAGTTTTGTAGCTGGCAATTCAGTGGGGAGGCAAAAGAGATCTATGTCTGGGCATCCCCATTTTTGCATTACCATGCTGAAGATTTGTGGATTCAACTTCCATTCGTGAGGGTCCATGATATTTCTGCTTAGATCGTCTGCCAGAGTATTTTTCTTTCCTGGCAGGAATTGTGCTTGCAGGTGAACTTGATACGTTAGAGCTGTGTTCCACAAGGTCATGGCTTGCCTGCATAGGGGATAAGAATGAGTGCCCCCTTACTTGTTTATGTACCACATTACTGTGGTGGTGTCTGTCTTTAGTAGTAATTATCCTGGATGCAGAAGGTCCTTGGAAAGCTGTTAGGACATTTTGAACAGCCAACATCTCTTTTCGATTGATGTGAAGATGCATCTGGTCTGTGGTCCACTTGCCCTGAATGCATTTTCCTGCCATGTGTGCTCCCCAGGCGTAATCCGAAGCATCTGTTGTTAGAGTTTGCCTGGCTGTTGGTTGGGTAAAAGGCTGACCCTTGTTTAGGTGACATGCCTGTGCCCACCATCGAAACTCCTGTTGTAGGCAAGGTATCATTGGTATTACTGCTTCTAAACTGTGAGAGTGTTGAGTCCAAACACTTTTTAGGTACCACTGTAATTTCCTCATATGCAGTCTGGCATATGGTATTAGTAGAATGCAGGATGCCATGAATCCCAGGGCCTGCAGAATGTTTCTTGCAGGGAGATGGGACTTTTTTGCCAGCAATTGAAAATATTGAGTTAGTTGAACTTGTTTGTCTGGCGTGAGGTAAGCCATCTGGGCCGTTGTATTTAAGCTGGCACCCAGGAATATAATCTGTAGTGAGGGCACTAGTTTTGACTTCCTTTCGTTTACTGTGTACCCTAGAGAAATTAGCAACCTTTTTACAAACACCAGATGCTGTAGAAGAATGCCCTTTCTCTCTGCTTGAATGAGGCAGTCATCCAGGTATGGATATATTTGAATTCCTTTTTGTCTGCAAAATGCAATTATTGGTGCCAGGCACTTTGTGAAGACCCTGGGCGCAGTAGATAAGCCAAAGGGCAGTGCAGAGAATTGGTAGTGTATTGTACCAGCTTTGAATCGGAGGTATCTTCTGTAATTTTGTCTGATAGGGACATTCAGGTATGCCTCTTTGAGGTCCAGCGTAACAAGCCAAGCCTTCTTGCCCAGCATGGGTAGAAGCTGCTGTAATGTCAACATTTTGAATTTTGGAATATCCAGTTAAGTATTCAGAATTGAAAGATCTAGTATGGGCCTCCAGGCCCTGTCCTTTCTGGGGACCAGGAAGAGTCTTGAGTTTTGTGGTACTTTTTGAATAGCTCTCATGTCCATGAGGGCTGAAATTTGTTTGTGTGCCTCTGCCCATTGATTTTGTGGCAGGTCTGGCATTCCTTTTAGCCTTGGTAAAGTATGGAAGTGGAACCAGTAACCTTGAGACACAATATTCAGAACCCATTTGTCTTGAGTGATTGCTTGCTAGTTTTGAGAAAAAAGTGCTAGTTTCCCCAAAAGGGACGTGCTTGGCGTACGAACGGGAAAGTCATTGTGACTGTTTCCTGTAAGGTTGAGATTTGTCCTCACCTTCTTTTGGGTTTGAGGTGCCTCACTGTCGTCTGTTTGAGCCTTGGGGTTGAGATCTGCCTCTTGGGCGTCTGTATCTGCCTCTCTGTGGCCTGTCTGACACTGGAAAGGACCAATTCTTTGTTGGCCAATTTCTGCTAAACCGAGGTGGCTGTACCTGTAAGAAATCCTTGACTGTTTGCATAGATTTAGCTTTATCCTCCATTTTCTTTAACACCTCTTCTGCCTTAATACCAAACAAGGTATCATGCTGTAAAGGAGCATCCAATAATTTTGCCTTAACATGATCAAGTAAACTCTGTTCTTTGAACCAAAACTTTAAGTTATGTACTTACCATAACTTTAGATGTATGGGATCCATCTCACCTACATTCTGTACTGATGTGTTCGAAACCGATCCTCGGCTCCAACTCGGCACGCTATACTATAGAACAAAGTCTCTTATTGGCTGAGATATCCCACATCCCAGGATGCACCACCACTGCTTCCCCAGATCTTGTTTGTCCGCACACATGCACACACACATAGACTGTTGATATAATATTGCCAGGTGTTTCAAGATGAAACAGCTAAACTCGAACCGTCCGGTCTCTTCTGATCTCCAAGGCAGGGGGAAGGAGGGTGGGTTAGGAATGGCGAGATGGATCCCATACATCTAAAGTTATGGTAAGTACATAACTAAAAGATGTTATGTGATCCTATCTCGCCTACATTCTGTACTGATGGGACAGTGTCCCTAGCACCTGATTCCTGGGTGGCTCACTGGAAAACACTCCGGAGAACTGTGGAACCGAAGGAAGCTCGTCCCCAAGATGCCACATCCAATTTGTAATGAGAAATGAAAGTGTGAGGAGAAGACCACGTAGCCGCAGCACAAATGTCACTAATGGCAAGCTTAGAATGAAAGGCTGCTGAAGTAGCCATAGCCCTGGTAGAATGAGCTTTCACTGTAGTTGTAAGCTCTTTATTAGAAATGAAGTAAGTATGACTGATACAGTCTCCGATCCACTTGGCAATAGTGACTTTCGTGATGGCTTTGCCCAATTTATTGTCCGAAAAGGACACGAACAACTGATCTGTTTTCCTTGTTTGGTGCGTCCTATCCAAATAGAAGCGCAATTGTCTGTGAACATCCAAGGTGTGAAAGATGTATTCCGCTCTATTCGAGTACTTTGGGAAGAAAACTGGAAGTTCCAAGGACTGTTGCAGACAAAAACTAGAACAAACCTTAGGAACAAAGGATGGATTCGGTCTGAGGGATACTCTATCCTTGTGAAAAACCAGGTATGGTGGTTTGACACATAGGGCTTGAAGTTCCGAAACTCTTCTGGCTGATGTAATTGCAACTAAGAAAGCAGTCTTCCAAGAAAGAAATTTCAAGTCACAAGTTGCTGCCGGTTCAAAGGGGGAAGAGGTCAAAGCACCTAACACAACATTAAGGTCCCACAGTGGAGCGGGATGAGATATCAAATAAGCAGCCCAGCACTCATGAAGGCTTTACACAACTTGTTGCTCATCAAAGGTGGTTCTATGCTCTCATGAAAATTGGAAATAGCTGCCAATTGAACCTTGATGGTAGAGACCGAAGAACCTTGATTGAACAGAGAAGCTAAAAACTTTAGAACCTCTGACACCGGGACAGTTATGGGATCTAATCCCCGGAGTTGGGCCCAAATAGCAAATCTCTTCCATTTGCTGTTATACATTTTCTTAGTAGAGGTCTTATGGGCAGAGGACAAGATATGTATGACTTCTGGGTCCAAAGCATGGTTCCTGACTATGGTCGGAAGAGGAGGAGCCAAGCTGTTAACTTCAATGAGTGGAGGGACTGATGAAGCAGTTCCGATTGATGGGTCAAGAGATCTGGAACTTGGTCCAGGAACCATGGACCGTCCAGTGCATATTTCCGAAGAAAGGGAAACCAGACTTGACGAGGCCAGTATGGGGCAACTAAAATCATTTTGCTCTCCAAGCGAATCGCCTTCTGGATCATCTTGGGAAGAAGGGGAACCGGTGGAAAGGCGTATAGCACGCTGGTGGGCCAAGCTTGGACTAGGGCGTCCTTGGGAATCTCCCCCGGAACTGGGGTTTGAGAGAAGAATTGTTGGCATTTCGCGTTGAGGGGGGTTGCGAAAAGGTCGCAACAAGGAGTTCCCCATCTTCAGAAAATCTGAGTTGCCACTGTGTCGTTCAGAGACCACTCGTGAGGGGAGAGAATAGTTCTGCTCAGTCTGTCGGCTATCACATTGGATCTCCCAGGAATATGTGTTGCTACCAGAAAACGTTTGGTTGCAACCGCCCAGTCCCATACTTTCATGGCCTCTCTGCAAAGGGGGTAGGATCTGGTCCCTCCCTGCTTGTTCAGGTACCAGACTACTGACATGTTGTCGGACTGAATGGCAATCACGCCCGGAGGGAGGTAATCGTGTAGCGCTTGCAGAGATAGAAGCACCGCCCTCATTTCCAGTATGATGATGTGGAGGAGACTCTCGTCGGAATGCCACTTGCCTTGGACTGACCTGCCCAGGTAATGTCCCCCCCACCCCATCTGGGAGGCGTCCGTAGTCAATGTGGCCACTGGAGGTGGTGGAACAAAGGGTCGCCCCTGATCCAGGTTGGAGGAAAGAAGCCACCAATGAAGGTCCTCCTTGCACGTCTCTGTGATCAGAATGAGGTGACAGAGGGAGATCCTGATAAGACCACTGGACTGACAGGAGCCACTGGAGAATCCTCATATGTAATCTTGCCAAGGGGACTAGGAGAACAGTGGCTGACATGGAACCTAACAGTTGTAGGACCATCCTGGCTGGGGCTCGGCGTTTGAGAAGCAAGGCTCGAACTTGAGACTGTAATGTTTCTATCCTCTCTGTAGGAAGATAGACCCGCATTTGCTTTGAATCTATCTCTACTCCGATAAACCGTATGCACTGAGATGGCAGCAACACAGACTTTGCCCAATTGAAGGTGATTCCTAGGGAGTTGCCTAGAGATATAGTGGCTGCTAGGTTCTGTAAGAGTAGAAGCCTGGAGGTGGCAGTTAGGAGCCAGTCATCTAGGTATGGAAACACCTGGAATCCTAGACTCCTCAGGTGAGCAGTCACCACCGCCAAACATTTGGTGAACACCCTGGGGGCTGTGGTGAGACCAAAGGGCAGTGCACGGAACTGAAAATGACCGTCTCCCAGGCTGAAGCGCAAATGTCTCCTGGACGCCTGATCTATCAGGATGTGATAATAGGCGTCCTTGAGATCTATGGAGCACATCCAAACACCTTTCTCCAGCAGCGGGAGAATGGATTGCAAGGTGACCATCCAGAACTTGGACTTCTTCACTGATCGATTTAGCTTGCTGAGATCCAAAATGGGCCTCAAGTCCCCGGTGTTTTTTGGCACCAAAAAGAATTTTGAGTAAGTCCCTAATCCGGTCTGGCCTACGGGGACCGGTTGGATGACTCCTTTTTGAAGCAGCTTTGAGATTTCGATGGCTGCAAGATCCCGTTGACTGGGTGGTGGGTCCGGGATTTTTTTGGATGGTGGGGGGGGGGGGGGAAGAGTTGTAAAAAGGGGATGATGTAACCTCCGGCGATGATTCGGAGCACCTCGGTCCTGAGTGATATTCTCCCATGCCTTTAGGTGCTTCGAAAAACGACCCCCGACTGGCTCCGGAGCTGCACAGTCAGGCAATCCTTCAGGAATGCTGGAAGGTTGAGGAGCCACGAAAGGACTCGCGGTCTCCAGTGTTGCAGGGGCCTCTGCCGCCTCTGGGACGGCGTCTTCCTGAAAAATTTCCCCCTCCTCTGCCTCTAGAAGGGGAATCGTCCTGCTGTGAGGAGCAAGTCTTTTGAGATTTACGGAACCACATTTTCCCCCCTCTTCTAGCCTTGGGATAAGGCTGGAAGGGAGTGGAAAACCGTGCCCCTACGGTAGTCAAAGTCTTACCCTCTTGTTCACAGCGAGTCAAGGTGTCCTTTACCTTGGGTCCAAAGAAAGAGGACCCATCAAAGGGAGCGTCGGCAAAGGAAGACTTGAAGGCTTCCGCAAAATGACACAGGCGGAGCCAGGCTGGTCTCCGTAGAGCAACACCTGTTCCCGCTGCCCTACTCGCCCCCTCGGCTGCATACGAAATGAGCCTCATGGACGAGTTCGATATCGATGATAGGGTAGCCAACTGAGAGCTAACCGTCTGGGCCAACTGCTCAGGTAGGTTACCAGAGCGGGTATCTGAAAGTTCCTTGACCAGATCCCTCTGAAGTCTGGTGAAATGTGTCAGATAATTCAGAGACCTTAAAGTAAAGGCTGCTGAAGTAAGGGTGCGCTTCCCATACCGATCCATGCTCCTGGACTCTTTATTAGGAGGATGGACGGACGTCGAAGCCTCTGCCACATCTTGCTGGGTAGCAGATGCCACCACCAGGGCATCTACAGCCACACCTTTGGAGAGGAAGTCCTTTTCGGGGGGGGGGGGGCTGAAAGAAATTTATTAGGGCGAGCTGGCACCGGTTCCACAGAATCCGGGTGCTCCCACGCCCTTCGAGAGATCAAATCCAGAAGCTCATCGAAGGGCGGAGGGCTGAGCTCCGAAGGCCTTGAGGAATACAGACTCCTCAGCTGAAGGAGGTTTGGACTGCCAGTCGCCTCGTTGCTTCAGGATTTCCAAGATGTCCACAAAGGAGACATCATCCGAGGATGACTTGGGGGACCCCTCCGCATCATCGAGGTCGGTGTCCGAAGTGAGAGACTCATCAGGGGAGTCGACGTGCTTCCTCTTGCACTGTCTCTTCCTTGGAGGTTCCTCAGAAGACACTTCGGAGGGACCTTCAGGAAGGGGGGAAACCCCAATGGGGGTGACCTCAGGCCCCAGGGCTCCGCTGGCTTGAGACAGGGGGACTACAAAGGAACCAGTCTCCGTGCCAAGGGAAGGTGACGGTGAGACGGTGGTGGTGGCCAAAGAAGATTTGGCCAAAGCACTCCTCATGGCCCTGAAGGCCGGACCCCCAGAGTCCTGGGAAGGTCCGATCCCCGAGGCCACAACAGTAGACTGCACTCCCGCAGCCGACCGAGAGGAGGCTCGAACCGAAGCATCGGTCAGCGTCACCCCGGGGCCGACCGAGGAGGTCCGTCAACTCCGACCCGAAGGTCGGGGTTGGAGTAAGGGTCGGAGCCGACCCGAAAACCTCCATCGGCTCCACCAGCACTGACTCCAACGGTGCCGAGGCTGTTGGAGGAGGAACCAAGACCACAGGGTGGGCAATCTGCTTCGGAGCCGACTGGGCTGGAGCCGAAACCAACTTTTGGAAGACTGGAGACTGAAACAGCCTTTGAAGTACCCTGTCAATGTCCGAATCCGACATCCTCGAAGACCGAGAAGAGATCGAACGGGTTCGAGTCGACTTCTCCACCGGTTCCGAAGGACTGGGGGACCAGCTCCGAATCGTCTCGATAAATATCGGTGCCGAGGGAGATTCCACAACCATTGCAATTTCCCTCGGAGCCGAAGTGGACTTCGGCGCCGAAGGGGAAGAGTCTGAGCGGGCAACTCTCATCGGCTCCGAAGACAGTGGAGCCGATGAAGGTGACCCGCCTCTCGAAGCTCTAGCCGTCGGCTCCAAAGCCAGAGGAGTCAAGGCTGGAGGCATCGAGGCAGACCGTTCCGCCCTCGGCTCCGAAGTCCGTGGAGCCGATGGAGAAGCCTGCCGAGATTTCTTTGTGGCCATTTCCGACGGGCTGGTCGGAGCCGACGATTTCTTTTTCTTCAAAGGTGAAGAGGATGAAGATAAAGCCTCCTCAAAAGTAGGTTTAATAAGCCCTTTTAAAATCAATTTGTTTTTCCTCTCTTGGAAGACCCAGGAGGAAAAAGCGTGACAAACGCTGCATGACTCCTGAAGATGTTTAGGGCCTAAACAATACACACATAGAGTGATCGTCCATTATGGACATTTTGTAGCTGCATTTAGAGCACTTCTTGAACCCAGATGGTCTGTGCTCTTTCGACATACTGACTCCCAAACACTACAATCAAAAATGAAACTTTCAAAAACTTGTCAAAGAAAAAAGCAAATCAGGACAAGACCCCTCTAACTGAAAACGGAATTACTTGACCAACTATAACCTACAACAAGACTCACACTAAATATATAACTCACGCGCAAGGGCAAGGCCCCTCTAACTTAAAAGGGATCCTTTCCCTCAAATAAAAGACAAATTTACCACAAAACTTAGTCAAAAATCAGTCACACAACAACGATAGCTGTTAAAACAGCTTTTGGGTAGGTTAATCAAAAATTTCTGACAGAAATTTGTTGAAGAAATAGACACTTAGTTCAGCCAAGTCCGAGACAACGTCTTTGCTATAAAGCGGCAAACGAGATCTGGGGAAGCAGTGGTGGTGCATCCTGGGATGTGGGATAGCTCAGCCAATAAGAGACTTTGTTCTATAGTATAGCGTGCCGAGTCAGAGCCGAGGATCGGCTCCGAAACCATCAGTACAGAATGTAGGTGAGATAGGATCACATAACATCATGTCTTCGAATCACAGAACCTGTAACTGCGGCTCTACAAGAGGCCTCTAAAGAATCAAAACCAGATTGCAGAGTATGTTTTCCTACCTGTTCAACTGCATGCAATAAATCCTGCATTTCTTTACAATCAGGAGCTTCTGAGCTTGCAAACATTTTCTGTTTTAACTGAGCCATTAAATATTGTTGGTACTTAAGCATGTGAAACTGGCAATTTAAAGCTCTTACCGCTAAGGTTGCAGAAGTGTATACTTTCTTCCCCCATCTATCCAAAGCTCTGGAATCTCTATCAGAGGGTACTAGATTTTTTGCAATGGAAGCCTTAACTCCTTTTGGACCCTGGGAAATAGTTTCTGGATCAGCAGAAGGGCTTTTGTAAAGAAACTTGTGAGAGTCAGGGACTCTACAGTACCGGTCTGGCTTGGCTAGAGGAGGGGGCAAAGAATCAGGAAGCTGGATTCAGAGAACACATCATCCACAATGTCTAGCACAGGCAGAATAGCCAGTGGCCTGTGCTGAGGCAATAAAAGGAATTACCTGAGCCTTTTCTTGGATTCTGAGTAATCCTGGCATTCCCAATGGAAATGCTCCCTCATGGTATGTAAAGTTTCCCCAAAAGAATAATCCTCAGGAGGAGAGGCTGAAGGGATAGATTCTTCAGCATCATGGGGGGGGGGGGGCATCCCTGGTCTGAAGAGTTATCAGAGAAAATGGAAACCTGATCAGAGGAATCATAGTCTGTATCCTGCCTAGGCCTTTTCTCAGGAGGGGGATGGGAACCCCTGATTAGAGTAATGAGTTCTTCGGCCATTTTAAGCATCTGTTTCTTAGGCATGGAGGACTGTCCAGGAGAATGCTGTACTTGTTTCTTTGTCTTTAATGGTACCTTTGTCTTGGCTGTTGTTTTAATGGTAAGTTGTGAAGGTCTGAAAACACCCTCAGAAGCTGATGCCTGCTCAGCGGCTCCGGACCCATCTGAGGGATTACTTTCCGTAGGCCCAATACCTTGAGTTTCCAGAGGCCTAGTTGCCCCCACGTGGGAGTCGGAAGTGGCCTGTGGCTCTGAGGTACCGGGTGTCAGGGGCTGCGAAAGCACCTCACTGAGAACCGGCGACTGGCCTAAAAGAGGTTTCGTCGGTTTTGGACGTCAGATGCCTGTCTTTATCTTTGTCTTTGCGTTTTTTCGGTATTGAGGTTGTCGGCTGATCCGACAGCATGGTATAACTGAACCTTCGGCCAAAGTAGTGCAAAGCAAAATCAAAACGTCTTTTTATAGTGCGTTTGTTAAATCTAGCACAAAACCGACAACTAGTGATGTCGTGATCAGGGCCTAGGCATGGAATACAGTAAGAGTGGAAGTCCTTATGAGGTATTTGCTTCCCACAAGAAATACAATTATTAACTTTTTCTGACATCGGTCTGAGGCAAGAAAAAAGTTTCCCCCACGGGGTACTTAGCTTTATTGAAGACTTCAGATCTGAAATTCGACTTTGAACATCTCAGTAGTCGGCTGACTGGCACTTGCGAATTGCTTCTGCTTCGGGCACCGCGCGGCAAGACAGACTGAAGAAAATGGCGCTGGATGCATCTTGTATACCCCTTGGTGCACTGACATCAGGGAAGAAGCGACAGCAACAGTCGCCGGACCAAGACTTTGGAACTCTGGCCGACTGCGGGACCGCCTGACGGCAGGATAACCCAAGTGTAATGACTGCAGCAGTGTAACACGATGAACATCTCGCTGCACTTTGTGTTCGAAGGTGAGGCGAAGAGATCTCAGCAAGGTTGACCCCATTCGAGGAAGATTTGTTTCACTACTGCTGGGTTCAGAGACCACTCGTAAGGTGAGAGGATCGTTCGACTCAACCTGTGCGCTAAGATGTTTGACCGACCCGGAATATGCGTTGCTATGAGAAAGCGGTTGGTGGATATCGGCCATTCCGACACTCTCACTGCCTCTCTGCAAAGTGGATAAGATCTGGTCCCCCCCTGTTTATGTACCAGGCTACCGACATGTTGTCTGTTTGAATTGCAATAGTTCCTGAAGGAAGAAGGGGATGGAGAGCCTGCAACGCTAGAAGCACCGCCCTCATCTCCAGGACATTGATATGCAGTGAGGTCTCTGTGAAAGTCCATGTGCCTTGGACGGATCTGCCCATGCAATGCCCCCTCCACCAGAGGAGAGATGCGTCCGTGGTCACCGTGACTTGGGGAGGGGGTATAACGAAGGGGCGGCCTTCCCGGAGATGTCTGGAGCGGAGCCACCAAAGAAGCGACTCCCTGCAAAATCTTGCTGAGGGGAATAGGTGTAGACAGGGGGTGAAACAGAATGGACCATTGAACTTGCAATGTCCATTGAAAGATTCTCATATTCAGACGAGCGAAAAGTGACAGGTTGATGGCCGTTGCCATGGATCCCAGGGCCCTCAGGACTAGTTCCGCTGAGGGGGCTGATGACTGTAAAAGATCTAGAATGTGAAGGCTTAGACTGTGAAGTCTGTCCGCTGTCAGAAAGACTCTGGATTGTGTAGTGTCTATCCTGGCCCATATGAATTCCAAAATTTAAGTAGGTTGAAGGGAGGACTTCTTGTGGTTGATCATGATCCCTAGATGGCGGGCAAGATGTAAGAAACAGTCTCTGCCTGAGCAAAGTTGATGCCTGGTGGGGTCGGTTAGGAGCCAGTCGTCCAGGTACGGAAAGACCTGTATTCCCTGAAGCTACAGGTGGGCCCCTACAACTGCCATGACCTTGGTGAACACCCTGGGAACTGTGGTGAGACCGAAGGGTAGGACCCTGAACTGATAATT